>NC_057400.1:4674119-4966293 GCF_019320065.1 Cervus canadensis | reverse complement strand
AAGTATTTTCTCATGGCCTTCTCTTTTTGTCTTCTTCTTCTGGGACTCATATGATTCGAATGTGTTGGCGTTTCACATTGTCCCGAAGGTCCTGAGGTTGTCCCATTCTTTTTGTCCTTTTTTCTTTTTCCTTCTGCTTCATTTATTTCACCTGTTTTCTCTATCTATTATCCTAATCTTCTGCTTCCGTTTATTCTACTCTTGGTTCCTCCAAGTGTTTTTGATCTCATTCATTGGCATTTTCATTTTTAAAGTTTGAGTCCTTTTTTTATTTCTTCTAGGTCTTTATTAAACATTTCTTGTATCTTTTCAATCTTTGTTTCCAGGCTATTTATCTGTAACTCCTTTTTGTTTTCAAGATTTTGGATCATTTTTATTATCATTATTCTAAATTCTTTTTCAGGTAGATTCCCTATCTCCTCCTCTTTTGTTTGACTTGGTGGGCATTTTTCATGTTCCTTTACCTGTTGGGTATTTCTCTGCCTTTTCATCTTGTTTAGATTGCTGTGTCTGGAGTGGGCTTTCTGTATTCTGGAGGTCTGTGGTTCTTTTTTATTGTGGAAGATTTACCCAGTGGGTGGGGTTAGACGATTGGCTTGTCAAGGTTTTCCTGTTAAGGGAGGAGCTTGCGTCACGATGTTTGGTGCGTGGAATTGATTCTTCTTTTGGAGAGCAATGGCGTGCCAGGTAATAGGAGTTTTTGAGATGGGTATGTGTTGGGTGGTGACCTTGGGCAGCCTGATGTTATGTTCAGGGCTATGTTCACTGCGTTGCTTGGGGAATTTGGTGGATATGTTTTGCCTATAATTATTGCTCTTGGGTGTGTGGTTCAGTGTAGGTATGGAGCTTTTGGACGGTCACTTATTACTTTAAAGTTCCATGTAATCAGGAGTTTTCTGGTTGTTCTCAGTGTTTTGGGCTTAAATCTCCTGCTCTGGATTTCAGTTTTATTCTTCCTGTTAGTCTCAGGCTTCCCAGCTATAAGCCTGTAAGAACTCTAGTTAATGGCGAAAAGATTCTGTCCTGTTAGGCAACCAGAGAGGCTATCACAGAGTTACATGAAAGAGAGAGGAGAGGGAGGAGGGAGATAGACGATGAGCAGGGAGGAGAAAAAGGGGCTCAAGAAGGAGAGAGACAGATATATGCAGCTGTCTTTTCCCCAGAGTGTTCTGGCCGTAGCCAAGCTCACCTAACAAAGATTCACAGAATTGGATTGGGAAGAGAACGGGAAAGGAGAATACGAGGTGTTCTGAGGTGAAAAGAGAGTCAAGATTGGGAGAGATAATCTTCGTTTAAAATAGGGTTCTTCTTTTTGTTTTTTGTACGGGGTTATAAGTGTGTTGAAAATGAAAATTAAAGGAGTAGTAGAGGAGTACTAGAGGGACTTTAAAGAATAAGAGAAAAGAAAATAGAAAAAGAAGAGAAAAGGAAAGAAAAAGAAAAAAAAAAAAAAAAAAAAAAAAAGAAAAAAAAAAAAAAGGAAAAAAAAATTTTTTCCCCTAATTAAAAAAATCGTAAAAATCTATGAAAATGAAAGTTAAGGAGTAATGGGGGAGTAATAGGGGATTTTAAAGGAAGATAAAAGAGAAAAAATAGAAAAAAAAGAAAAAAAAGAGAAAAAAGTAAAATTATATCTAGGAGTTTCTCTGGAGCTGTTGCGGTCAGTGTGGGTTCGGCTCAGTTTCAGATAGCTCCTCGTTCCAGCTTACACTTCTCGGTATCTACAGGCCCCTTACGGTGTAGTCGGTGTTTTCTAGGGGGATTTTAATCTGTTGCACCAGTCCCTTCTGAAGCGGTTCCCTTTGTTTATTTGGCTTCTGTTTGCCGGTCTCTTCAGAGCCTCACTTCCGCCCTGACACAGGCGGGCGGAGGTGGACTCTTATTCAGGTAGCTAGTTCCGTCGCTCTGCGGGGACGGGCTGGCGCCGCCGGGAGGGGCTGGCGCTGCGGGGAGGGGCTGGCGCTGCAGGGAGGGGCTGGCGTTGTGGGGACAGGCTTGCGCCGCGGGGATGGGCTGGCGCTGCCGGGAAGGGCTGACGCTGCTTTCTCCGTCTGTGCTGCTCAGGCTTCCGGCTGCTCTATATGGAGCGCGCCCCGCGCTGTGCCAGGCTCCAGCCCTCGGGTGTTACACAAAAGCGCGGAAGGAAAAGCTGCGCCTGCTCTCTGTGCCTTCCCCGGCAGAGCGGTCCAGGCAGCGAGGGGCTTGACGGGCGCACTATCCCCAGGTGTGGCGCACTCACTCCCTTCCGCGGACCCAGTCTCAGTTTCCGCTGGCGCCAGTCGGGTGCGCGCGCCTTCCGCCCTCTGCGTCCCCAGCCCCAGTCCCCGCCCGCGCCGGTCGGGTGCCTGCGCCCTGTGTCTCGCCGCGACCTTCCCCTCCCCCCCCTGCCTCCTGCCTCCGGTCGGGGCTGGGCCGTCAGCCTGCGAGCTCTTCTTTGGACTTTCTCGGTCTCTTTGTTCTGCGAACGGCTGGCAGTGTGTTCGGGCCGGTTAATTTACTCTCTCTCTTTTGGTCTCCCACAGTTCAAGTTGGCACCTCACAGAAGCTCCCTCCGATTGTCCTCAGGGCACTCAGGCCCGGACCCTACCCCAAGCAATGCCGCCCAAGACTCCCTTCCCGGGACGAATCTCCGTCCTCAGCTCTTTTGTCTCACTTTTTATCTTTTATATTTTGTCCTACCTCCTTTCGAAGACAATGGGCTGCTTTTCTGGGCGCCTGATGACCTCAGCTAGCGATCAGAAGTTGTTCTGTGAAGTTTGCACTGCGTTTAGTTATTCTTTTGATGAATTTGTAGGAGAGAAAGTGGTCTCCCCCGTCCTACTCCTCCGCCATCTTGGCTCCTCCCCGTCCTTTTTCTTTAATAACTAATGATTCCACAGAATAAATACTCAGTTTCTTGCAGTTTCTATCTTGACCTTGCCTGTGAACTAGATGGTGGGACTCAGGAGCCTTGGCTGAACTTTTGGTTTTCTGTAACACCTGTCCTTCCTGGAGAGCAAGAGAGAGATCACGAGGGGAGGAGAGTGTTCTGAGGGGACCAATAAAAAGGGAAGCTGGAGAACTTGAGCTTGTATTTTGTTTACATTTTATTTTGCCCAGAGTGTGGGTAAAAATTACATCCTCTAGCATAATTCCTTCGTCAGGTGGAGCAAGCACAAATGGATTTAATTTCTATTTTGGGTGCTGCTCTGTCTTGGTAGCCCTTTTATCTGAATCCCTTGATCCTCTGGAATAGTTAGGCAGTGCTGTATTTCAGGACAAAGCGAAGTGAAGAAGTGAAGTGAAAGCTGCTCAGTCATGTCTGACTCTTTGGGACCCCATGGACTGTACAGTACACAGAATTCTCCAGACCAGAATTCTGGAGTGGGTAGCCTTTCCATTCTCCAGGGGATCTTCCCAACCCAAGGGATAGAACCCAGGTCTCCCACATTGCAGGCGGATTCTTCACCAGCTGAGTAACAAGGGACACCCAAGAATACTGGAGTGGGTAGCCTATCCCTTCTCCAGCGGATCTTCCCACCCCAGGAATCGAACTGGGGTCTCCTGCATCACAGGCGGATTCTTCACTAGCTGAGCCACCAGGAAAGCTCCATGGCAATGCTTTGGAGTTATCCCCACGACCCCCGGGCAGCTTCTGGGAAACCAAAGTCTTTGGGTTCCACGACCCCCGGGCAGCTTCTGGGAAACCAAAGTCTTTGGGTTCCACGGGGAGCATGGTTGCAAAGCTGAAGCTTAAAGGAATTGGTGGGAGGGCACCAGCAGGAGTGGAGCCTGTGGCTTAATTTGACTCAACACGGGAAACCTCACCCGGCCCGGACACGGACAGGACGAAGTGAGGAACTGATAAATAATTGATAAATAATACGATTCTGGTCTGAAGAAATAGGTAGCTATTTTTCAGCTCTAGGAAGAGAGAAAGGCTGCAGTCAAGTGTTTGCATTACTTGATGCAAATAGGAGGATTTATTTTCACCATATGCTTTCTCCTTGAACCACTCCCAGTAATAGATAAAAGGAACCGCAGAGCTGTCCGACTGGAGAGTAATGAGGCTCTCTTGAGTTGGTGCAAAGCAGAAAAACCATATGCAGAGCCATTTAATTTTTGCTTTCCCTTTGCCAGGGAGAAAAAAGAAAAGGGGGGTGAATCAAAATCTCTTCAAAATCTGATTTGGCCTTTTCCAGTGGGATCATCAATCTTCTCTATCTAGTTTTGCCAGTTAAACACTAATAATGCACTTTCTAAGGCATGATCTGTGAGTGCAATTTATTTCAAAATTCAAGCCTTCCTTCTTAAGACTATTTGCTATAATAGATACTGGAATAATATTGAGGATTAAATAAAAGAGGCACTTCAGAGAAAACAAATACACCAGCAGAGACTCCTCTGGAGAAACAATTTTTCCTTGTCTCCTTGCACTCCAATTCAACCAATATTTCCTGGATGATTTCAGCTTCCAGAAATAAAAAGAACTGAAGAAAAAGTAACTGACCCATCAGTCATGGCTACAGTTTATTGCATACACCAGACACTGGACTAGGCTCATTATGCTCATGATTATATTTAATCATCATAATGACACCACTGACTGGCCATTATTATACCCATTTCTCAGACTGAGAATTTGGTTCTGAAGACATCTGTGCTCACTTCTTCAAAAGACCTGGCTAAGAAACCCCAATAGTCAATGATTGGTTTTCTTCCTTTCTCATGACAGTTGATATCACTCCTCATGTTCCAATGACTATCACTTTTTGTCAGTTGAACAATTGATTAATCAATAGTGACTTCCTTTCTTCTCAGCCTAGGATTTCCTTGGAAAGCATCTCATAGAAGACAGCCCCAACTAGTAGGTAAGTGAGGGATCCCCTTCACAAGGGGTGCTCAGGTCAACAAAAGATGTGGACACACCTTTGCAGAGCAATGCTCAGTGATTCCTTGCAGACGTTTCTGATACAGTCCACTCATAAGGGCACTGCAGGTTCATTTGGCATGTCTGCATGATGTTCGTGCCATTCATTTGCTCACCATGGAATTAGTCTTCATTTGTTTGGGGGCTACACTATTCTTTGCACCTACCCTGTTGCTTTTTTAGCTTCTTATACATTTTCTGGGGTGCTTAGTCCTCAAAAAGAACACCATCGTGATTCTTTATTCAACATAAAAAAAATTACTTATTCATGTGACTGCCCTGGGTCTTAGTTGTGGCACATGAGGTCTTTGAACTTCGTGGCAGCATGCAGGCTCTTTAGTTATGGCACGTGAATGCTTAGTTGCACCATGTAGGATCGAGTCCCCTGACTAGAGATCAAATCCCAGGCCCCCTGCATTGGGAGCGAGGAGTTTTAGCCACTGAACCACCAGGGAAGTCCCTATTCAACATTATTTTTAAGCTTGTTCTATGTGTGAGCCATGGTAGGTAACAATGAAACCAAAAAAGTAAATTAAGGTATACTGTCTGTCATCAAGGAGCTCACACTTCATGCAGGAGATATATGTCTAAATAGCCATTTAGAAACAATATGGCAATTGTAGGGATGAGAGAGTAATTCAGATGGGGAGCTAAACCTACTTGGCGGATCAGGGAAGATTTCCTGGAGGAGATGCTGGGGTTGAATCTCAGTTCAGATCAGGTAGGATTAACAAGATAAAGAACTGAGAGTAGAAGGAATGGCAAGCAAGAACATGCTGCACGTGGAGAACTGCAAGCGTGATGTGAATGAAAGTGAAAGTGTTAGTCACTGAGTTGTGTCCAACTCTTTGCAGCCCCATGAACTGTAGCCCACCAGGCTCCTCTGTCCATGGAATTCTCCAGGCATGAATACTGGAGTGCGTAGCTATTCCCTTCTCCAGGTGATCTTCCCAACCCAGGGATCAAACCTGAGTCTCTTGCATTGCAGGTGGATTCTTTACCGTCTGAGCCACCAGAAGTACACATTGAAAAGTAGGGGGTTTCGAGAGATGAGACCAGTAAATGAACCATCACCTTAAAGGACTTGCACTGTGGTTATGGGGAGACTTTGAAGTGTTTTAATCTGTAGACGTCAATGTTCATAGGTGTAAGCAGATAGGAAGCCCAGTGTGTGAAAACTGGTAATTTATTCCTGTTTTCTTATTTAACCTACAGACAAAGTCTGCAAAAGATCAAAGAGAAGTGCAGTGTTGCTGCATGATCACTTTCCCAGCCACACTTCCTCTGTAGCATTGGTCTTGTGAATTGATGGCTTCTTTACTCACAAAGGAAGAGATGGGTCAGGATGTCGGAAGAAACAGAGAAATGTAAGTGGCTTAAGAACTATTAAGAGATTAAAACCAAGAAGCTTGATTCTGTCTGGCTTGAGCAACATGGTGGTTTTTGGATGTAAGTAGAACTGACTCTCTCGAGTCACGAAGATCAAGGATCATACTCCATCTCCAACGTTTAAGCTTGGGAAAGGTACCACCACCTCTCTGAGCCTCAACTTACCCTTCTGTTAGGACAGGTAATCATGTCCAACTGATAGAGCTTTGGTGAGGCTGCTCCCAGAAGAGTGACTGGCAATAGTAGGCACTCAGTGAGTGTGAATTATTCCCCTCCACAAATATCAGATGTTTCATTGGTCTCTGAACTAAAGAAGTTTCATTTTCTCCCAATATTATGTGGGGTGGAGCAGGCAGTTAGCGCTGGCAGTGATGCAGTTCAATGACTCCTAGCTCCGAGTATATGTGAGGCTCTGTGCTAGGAGCTTGTCCCCTCTAAACAAAGTTTGATTCTTGTATTTACTCTGAACGCAGGTGCACACTTTTATAAATGAGGAAACTGGGTCCTCAGAGATTCAATGGCTTGCCTGTGATCCTGTGGATAGAAATGTTCAAATCCAGGATCTTATCAAAATTACCCTTTTCATTACTCCAAGCTTCCTACTACACACCAGGAATTTTGCTGGGCACTGGGGAACTGCAGAGTTCAATAAGGCATAGTGTCACTTCCTGAGAAGTTTATGGATTAATGAGATAAGGGCGACTGATATTTTTAGGGTTCTTAGAAAATAGTGTGCGTATACAGAGAGAGATGTGCTCTGATTGCTAAGGGAGCCAAGGGGGGACGGCAACTAAGGGATGGGGGACCCTCCTTGAGGCTGTGGTTTCCTCGGAGTCCATCATCTGTGGCCTGGAGACCAGATGCTAACCATTAGATGAAGCCTCAGGGCCAATTCCATGGAACTGCTTCTGTGGCAGAAACATTGGCCCCGTCTACAAAGACTTCCTCTCTGCGTCCTCCTGGGTGCGGGTAAGCTTACTCTGGGAGGTTTGTGCCTCGTTGAGAAAGGCCCGGCTCTGCGTGGTTCCATCCATCTGCTTGGTCTCCAAGATGAGTTTTCCTTTGAATGGGGAGAGGAGCCCATTTCCGCACCACCTGTCAGCCTTTAGCGTGCCGCTGTGGCTTATTACTGTCGCTGTCTGCTGCCAAGGAGACGTGTGCACGCTTTGAGTAGCAGCTCATAAAAGTTAACATTCGGGGAAAGGAGGCCAAGCTGGGAGCCGGAGTGGAAACGTTTACTGTCAGTGCAATCACGACGCTTGTTCGCGAGCCTCATTCTCCCATGTCCAGCAGGGCTACCGCTTCCCACCCACCCACATTCTTCATCCTTTCTTCATGCCACATCTACTGGGCTTGAATTCTGCCTCACTGCATCGCTCAAAGTCATTGCTGAGCAGGGTCAGCCACGACTGAGGAACCATTGACAACGTGTCGTCAACTGTTATCTCGCGTATTGACCAGGTTGTAAGTGGGGGCCGTCTGATGTTTAGGGAGACGCCAGACAATGGATTTTCTGCTGTGAAAAAGGAATGACTTCAGTCTGATTCACTTTACTTTAGTTCATCCCCATGAGTCTTTCCTGAGTACCAACAAAGCCTACAGAGAAGCATGACACGGTCCCTGGCTCAAGGAACTAACGAGGGGTTCCACGTGTGTGTGTGTGTGTGTATGTGTGTGTGTGTGCATGTGTGTGTGTGTGTGCACGTGTGTCTGTGATGGAATGAACAGATACAAATGAGATGGGACATGTCCTATGTTGGGAAGAAGTGCAGGGTGATGAGGGGCCCAGAGGAGGGATACAGATGCTTCACTATTGGCATGGGGCCAGGGGTTGGAAAGGGGTAGTGGGCATGGGATTTGCATTTAGGGGAAAAATCACCCTGATTGCAGTGTGGAGGAGTAGTCAGAGCTGTTCTAAAATAGAAGGCTACTGCAGCAGTCCAAGGAAGAGATGGATCAAGGTGTTGGTTCAGACAGAGAAAAGTAGCTGGTTCAGAAACTGTTGAGAGGTTAAAACTGGTGGCTTGGTCACCCATTACTATGGTGAGTGAGGGTGAGGCAGGTGTCAGGATCACACCAACATCTGGTTTGAGTGACAGGGTGGTTAGTGATGCTCCTGGATGAGACCTGATTCCTGGAAGAGATCAGAATGGGGGGATTGGAGAGGAAGAGCAAAATTCTGGTCCTTTGAGTGTGAGATGCTTCGGGATCATTCAAGGGAAGGTGCTAATTAGGAAGTTTTACACAAAAACCTGGAACTGAAAAGACAGGTCTGGACTGGTTTTCTAAATGTGCGAGTCACCTTGGATTTGGGGGTAACTGAAGCTGTGGGCATAGAAGATGGGGTTTTTTATTTTTAAAAATTGAAGTGTAGTTAATTTACAATGTTGTGTTCATTTTAGGTGTACAGGAAAGTGAACCAGCTTTTATGTGTGTATATATATATGTATCTATAACTTGTTGGCTATCTATTTTATATACAGTACCATGTACATGTCAATCCCAACTCCTAGTTAATCTCCCGCCCTTTCCAGTTTGGTAAAAGTAAGTCTGTTTCTTGTCTCTGTGAATCTATTTCTGTTTTGTGACTAAGTTCACTTGTATAATTTTTTTTAGATTTCACATTTGTGTGCACTCAGTCGCTAAATCTGTCCAACTCTTTGCAACCCCATGGACTGTAGGCTGCCAGGCTCCTCTGTCCATGGGATTTTCCAGGCAAGAATACTAGAGTGGGTTGCCATTTCCTCCTCCAGGGCATCTTCCTGACCCAGGGATTGAAACCACATCTCCTGCATTGGCAGGTGGGTTCTTTACCACTGAGCCACCAGGGAAGCCTGTCACATATAAGTGACATCATATAATGTCTTTATCTGACTTAGTTCACTTAGTATGACAGGTGAACTAAGTCCACCTAGGACTTAGGTGCATTCATGTTGCTGTAAAGGATATTATTTCATTCTTTTTTATGGCTTACTATTCCATTATATACATAAATATATATAAGGGGATATATATATATGTAATGGAATATATAGGTATATATAATGGCATATATGTGTATCCATATATATATATTATGTGGTATGAATATATATATACCATATGTTATTCATCCATCATCTATCTATGGACATTTAGGCTATCTCTATGTCTTATCTATTGTAAATGGTGCTACCATGAACATTGGGGTGTTATGTATCTTTTCAAACTATAGTTTTGTCCAGATATGGAATTGCTGGATCATATGGCAACACTGTTTTTAATTTTTTGAGGAATCTCCACTGTTTTCCATACTGATTGCACCAATTTACATTCCCACCAACAGAGTAAGAAGGTTCCCTTTCACCATATCCCCTACAGCATTTATTATTTGTAGATTTCAGACTGTTCAGTCATGGCCATTCTGACTGGTGTGAGGCGGTATCTCACTGCAGTTTTGATTTCCATTTCCCTAATAATTAGAAATGTTGAGAATCTTTTCATTTGCCTGTTGGCCATCTGCATGGAAGACAGCATTAATTAAGAAGAGAAGGACTGATTGGGACTAGGTTTTGAACAATTCCACTACATACAGGCTGGAGGAAGAGGATAACCCACAAAAGAGATGGAGGTGGTACGGCTAGAGAGGAAGAAAGAGCAGCAACAGGTTGTTAGATCATAAAAACCCAAGGAAAAGTATTTTGTAAAGAAGGGTTAGCAGATCTAAGGCTATTGAAAAACCAGCTGAGATGAGACCTTGAACATAAACACTGGATGTGGCTGCGTGGACTTCACTGGGAATATCAGCCAGAGCTATTTGAGTGGAAGGTCAGCCTCAGATCCAGATCAGAGGGGCTATGGAGTGTGTGGCAGGGGTGGAGAAGGGGCAGTGGTGAAGACACTTTAGTGTTTGAGGGGAGGGGGATGAGTAGCAGCTGTTCCTGGACTAGTAATGATGGTGGGCAAAGGCATCAAAGCAGGGACTTACCAGAGAGAGGCTGCAAAAGTTGGGAAGAAAAAAATGTGATAGCAAAAGATCCCACAGGTGGCAGGTGGCTGTGGGAGCCAAAGATGAGATGGAGGAGTGATTGTGTCAGCTTCTTTCCTTTCCTAGTCAAGGGTGGCGGGGTGGATGCTCTTGCAGGAAGAAGATCTGTGTGCCTGGTTATAAGACTCTCCTGTCTGATAGCATTTGTTTTCTCTGTGAAATAGCAGGTTTAACATCAGCTGATGAGAGAAAAGAATGTGGGTAGGTGACCAAGGCAGAGCTTCAGAAGAGTGGATGGATTTTATAAACAAATACTGTGGAGAGTGACAAGGAATGATGTAGCGTATGTTTGACATACCCTACATGACAAGGATGATGCAGAACGTTTGCTTGGCTGGATGTGGGCTCACTTGAGGTTGGGGAATCAAGACTGTGTAATGGATCTGAGATGCTCCTGTTGGCTTTTGCTGCTTAGACAGAGGCGTGGAGATGGCACCCAGTTGGGTTTTTCCAGGCTTGGGTTTTGTCTGGATGGTGAAAACAAAGGGCAGCAGATGGGCCAGGTAGCCTAGGGCATGGGCAAAACTGTCATTAAAATCATAGACCATGGAGACCAAGTTAAATCAATATTTGAAGAAAGGAGAGAGAGGCCTGATGACCTAGGGAGGAACAAGAATTCAAGAACTGCCAGAGTGAGTGTAGTCCAGTAACCAAGATGAAAGGTACATCAGATGGTGGCTGAAGGGGTGAGAAGGAGGGGAAGGAAGACCACTGGAGATGAGTGGGTCAAAGGACCGATTTCTGAGAGGCCATCCGCAGGTATCCACATCATTCATGTGGATGTGGACATTAACAGATGGTGGCAGAGCCCGGGTGGAGATAATAACATGCAGTGACCTTCTACGGATGAAGAGAAATGACTGACAGATAAAAACAGCTTAAAAAAAAAAAAAAGAACAGCTAAAAGCTTAAAGCAGGAGGAGGATAGGCCCTTTGGTAGTAATTCAGAAAAACTTTCACTAAATGGCCCTAATCCTTCCTTCGGAGGGAATCAGTACATCATTGTAAGTATCCTGACAACATCTATTCACAATTCCTTCAGCATCTACTGACTGTCAATCATTTAACATTGTTGAGCATCCTTTCTCTGCCAGGCACATTGCTAGAAACTGGGGTGACAGGTAAATGAGACACATTTCCCAGGGGTCAAACTCTTCAGTAGAAGACATGGATGCAAAGACAGGAAACTGCAATGCCACGTATTGTGCTATTTCTGAAACAGAGGAGCACTTTTCATCATGTCCCAGAGGGAATGAGGAATGGATTCTTATCGGAGATGGTGAACAAGGTGTCCCAGAAGAGAGATTTGTTTAGCTGGAGAGTCCAGAAGTCCAATATCAAGGTACTGAGTGGGTTGGTTCTTTCTGGGGACAGGGAGAATCCATTCCATGCCTTGCTCCCAGCTTCACCTAAATTCTGCAATTCTTGGCTTTCCTTGGTTTGCATGTGTGGCAAATCACGTCAGTCATGTTGGACTCTGCAACCCCCTGGACCATAGCCCGCCAGGCTCCTCTGTCCATGGGGTTCTCCAGGCAAGAATACTGGAGCGTATCGCTGTGTCCTCCTCCAGGGGGTCTTACCGACCCAGGGACTGAACCCTCATTTCCTATGTCTTTGGCATGGGCAGGAGGGTCCTTTACCACTAGCTTCTCTTGGGAAGCCCTTCCTTGGCTTACAGCTACATAAGTCCCATCTCTGCCTCTGCCTTCACATGGCCTACTCTCTTCCATCACTCACCCTAAATCCAAGACTATATCATCTGGAAAGCTTCAATTTTACCTGCAAAAGCTCTACTTCTAAATAAGGTCATATTCATAGGTCCACAGGCTAGGACTTGAATATAACTTTTTAAAGTTCACTATTCAACCTCCTATACCCTCCCTGTAATTGGCATAAGTTTATCCACTGATACCTGGATGTCTTTCCTTTTTTCCTCAGTACCCAAGTCCCTCCGTATAACTTACCTGGTGTCCAGCTTATATGGTCCTGGGATCTACCTCCCCCCTTTTTTTACTGTAATCTCCCCCCCAAAGTTGGAAAACCTTCTCCCGAGCCATGTGCGGTCCCAGGCTGGTGGGCTGCCTTGACACTGTTTCCTGGCTGTTGGAGATCTTCTGCCCTGAGGTGGCCACTGGCCTGTGCCCGTCTCTCTCCACGTGGTCAAAGGCACTCTGTCAAAGGTTCCAGCCTCTTACCCTATACATCAGACCCCCTCCAGACTCCATGTTCTCCCATCACCCACAACCTGCTTGCTGGGGCCTGGGCCTCATATTTTTCATCCTGGGTCTCGGAACGGCTTCCTGTCTCTCTGACCAATCACTTCTCCCTCTTCTCCCTCTTTGCGATGTCTTGGTTTTTGATTCTGGCTGTGACATTTGCATCCTGGCAGCAGCTCTAGCCTAACCTCATCCCAGTCCTGGATCCTAGAACCCTTCTGACCTGGCCCACTGTCTTGAATGTATACCTGTGTACAAATGAGATGGAACTTATCCCACACCTGCTGTGTTTTCTTTCCCAGGTCTCAGGTCCTCCTGGTTCCCTCCTTCTGATCATGTCACCAGAAAAGGCCTCAGGAGAATAAGGACAACGCAGGTCTCACTTTCTGAAGATCCAACAAGGTGATTGCCTCGTCCTTGCAGAATTCACCAGGCCTGTGTTGTCCCATGTCAGTATCTGCACATTTCAGAGTCATTGCCCCTACTTACTAAATGGCCTTCCCAGGTGTTGCTAGTGGTAAAGAACTTGCTTGCCAATACAGGAGACATAAGAGATGTGGGTTTGATCCCTGGGTCAGGAAGATCCGCTGGAGAAGGGCATGGCAACCCACTCCAGGATTCTTGCCTGGAGCATCCCATGGACAGAGGAGCCTGGTGGGCTACAGTCCATAGGATCACAAAGAGTTGGACATGACTGAAGTGACTTAGCACTCACACACTTACTAGATGTCTGACCTCAGGAGGGTGAATTGTCTCCTCGGCTTCAGCCTCATCTGTAAAATGGGGACAATAATAGAACTGTCTCTATAGCAGAGACATTACTTTACCAACAAAGGCCTATCTAGTCAAAGTTATGGTTTTTTCAGTAGTCATGTATGGATGTGAGAGATGGACTATAAAGAAAGCTGAGTGCCAAAGAATTGATGTTTTTGAACTGTGGTGTTGGAGAAGACTCTTGACAGTCCCTTGGACTGCAAGGAGATCCAGTCAGTCCACCTAAAGGAAATCAGTTCTGAATATTCATTGGAAGGACTGATGCTGAAGCTGAAACTCCAATACTTTGGCCACCTCATTCAAAGAACCGACTCATTGGAAAAGACCCTGATGCTGGGAAAGATTGAAGGTGGGAGGAGAATGGAATGACAGAGGATGAGATGATTGGATGGCATCACCGATGCACTGGACATGAATTTGAATAACCTCCGGGGGTTGGTGATGGACAGGGAAGCCTGACATGCTGAAGTCCATGGGGTTGCAAATAGTTGGACACGACTGAGCGACTGAACTGAACTGATAGCTCTGTTGGTTTGAGCTTTGGCCTGATGAGGGTCAGGATAAGACACGACTCCAGGGAAGATTATAATTGTACGTCTTGCAGGGATGACGCCTCTGAGCACATTAACTTGTACACCATGTGGGGTCTCCTCAGTGTGGACTTAGGTGAAATTACCGTCAGACCACATAATTGGGTAAACTGGGACTCACTTGTGAAAGCGATTTGTTCTCTATTAGTCACATCAGAAAACTTGAGACATTTCCTGTTCTTTGTACGTTGACTGCTTGGAAACTCAGAGCTAAATTTGTGCCCGCTCTCTCGCATGTGGATGGAGCCGTGTGGTCTGTTTCCCACTCAGTCTTTCTTTGACTGTGTTTCTTTCATTTGGGAGGTAGATATGTTTGGAATTGCAGCCCAGCTCACACTAGCTTCTCCTCCTCACAGCTGGTGGTAGATTCCAGGTTGTTACAGTAGGTCCCCTATATGCAGATGAGTTCTGTTCTGAGAGTGCTTCCGTAAGTCCAATTTGTTTGTTAAGTCCCACAGAGTTAGCCTAGGTACCCAACTAACATGATCGGCAATTAGTACCGTATTGTAACAGGTTTATAATACTTTCCACACAAATAATACATAAAAAAATGCACACAAAAATAAAAAAAAACATTTTTAATCTTATAGTGCAGTCCCTTGAAAATTACAGTAATACAGGGCAACAGCTGGTGCTTCCTAGAAGTGCCAGCTACATCACCGCTGCTTTTGTGTTTGCATCCAGACATCTTCAGCTTGAGAAAAGATACTTCACTACTGCACAGCTGTTGTTGTTTCCTTTTTTTTTTTAAAGGGGTTGTATAAATTTATTTTTTACATAACAATTAATTCCATTTCTCAGTTTAAAAAAAATCACTATAAGGACAAAGATCCACAGAAAAATATAATCTCTATCTGTTCTAAAGTACACAAAAGTGCAATCACTTGCAGGGGATGCACATGCGTGACGTCAGACATGTGAACTGACTCATATGCTTGGACATGCAGACGCATGTGTGCGTCTTTGTAGGGGACTTAGAGCACTCTGAATAACGTCATCCACTGAGTTGTGTGCCCTCACACCACCCCCAATTCATATGTTTAATCCGTAACACCAGTGGGATGGTATTTGGAGATGGAGCCTTTGGGAGGTAATTCCATTTAGATGAGGTCATGAGATGTTCACAATGGGATTAATTCCCTTACAAGAAGGGATACCAGAACGCTTGCTTCTCGTGGTCTCCCTACTCATAGGCAAGGAGTAAAGGCCACGCCAGACACGGTGAGAAGACCCCTGTCTGAAGCCCAAGGAGAGAGGTCTCAGAGATGCTGACTGTGCCGGCAACTTGATCTTGGACTTTCAGTCTCCAGAACCACGAGAAAACAAAAGCCTATTGTTGAAGCCCCCCGCTCTGTGGCTTTTTGTCATGACAGCCCAAGTTAACACACTCTTCTGGATAAATGGCAGCCATCTCTAACAAACCGGGCTAAAGACAACTGCTTCCCAGGAATCTGGTACCAGACCCAGAGAGAGTCAGCATCTCTCCAGGCAGCTCGAGCCTTAAGAAGTAGACTCAGAGGTTGCAGATAGCTACGTGAATGGGCAACAGGAAAGACGAACTGCTGAGAAAGCGAGAGAAACAGGTGCATGAGATAAATAGAGTGAGGGACAGGCAGCTGGTGCTTCCTGGGATCCAGAAAGAAGCTTTGTTATGGCACTTTCTCTCCTGTGACCCAGTTCCTTTCTTGCTCTTGGGTTTCACAGATTAAATCTTAAGGTTTTTTTTTTTTTTAATTTTTATATTGCAACATTCCTTTCTTGTTTTTCTTACAAAGCTATCTTGAATTCATTTCTGTTACTCTCAAATAAACAGAAACTCCCCAGTAAGCCTTTTGCTCTGGCCCCTCACCACATACCAGTGTTTACATTTTGGTGTTGCATGATTTTTCGGAAGGTGCCTTAGAATTACTTTGTGAATTTGGCATTGTGAATAACTGAAAAGAATTCAGATATTCTCTTCTGAAGCTGGTCATGAAGTCTCCTGGATGTCACTGGCAACAAGACAGGGCCTGGGGGAAGTCCAGAGCACAGAGAGGTAGGTCATTGACCTGGGGTGTCTTCAGTTCTAGGGTTATCTCTTCTGCCACGAAGAAAAATTATTCTGGCCTGGCCTGACTTGTTTTGAAAGCATGTTACCTTTTTCTTGGTTTGCTCTTGCTTTGTCAGGAGTTGTCAGTGTAAATTATTTGTGCTTATTTCTGGGAACTTACTCTGAATAGTCCCAAGTTACGACTCCAGACCAGGGTGATTGCTGCTATTGAAGATTTACAGAGGTGCTTATGTTTCTAAATATCCTTTGATGAGTCTCCGTTTCTGTGGTAACCTAGGTAGGCTACTCAGCACACACAGGCACTTCTTTGGGAAGACCTGATAGAAGAAAACCTGAATTTACAGAAGAGATAAGGAGGAGGTTGGCTATTCGCCTGGGTTTACAGAGGACGCACAGAGAGCGGCTCCCCTGAAGCGTCCCGTGTCTTCTCTGCTCCCCACATAGATCGCGCACAATGTCTCATACAGAATAGGCTCTGAATGAGAATTTTGTTGACTGATTGATGAGCCACTTGGGAAGAAGAGAAATGTGAAGCCAGGGTGATGGTTTGCCGCTGCCAGTTGGAGATAAATCGGAAAGGAACAGAAAGCATCCTGAGCAGACAGCCGTAGTCAGTGGGGAAATGAGACCCCATTTTTAAAAATGTGATGTGCATTCAGTTTGTAGGAACGTCTGGCTGCATAAACCAAGGTATACAGGGATCTTTCACATAGACTTGCTTGAGGCCTGAAG
Source organism: Cervus canadensis (assembly GCF_019320065.1). Taxonomy (NCBI): domain Eukaryota; kingdom Metazoa; phylum Chordata; class Mammalia; order Artiodactyla; family Cervidae; genus Cervus; species Cervus canadensis. The sequence goes on along the minus strand of NC_057400.1, from coordinate 4,949,606 downwards.
GACGGCCCCTCGCTCTGGGTGCCAGTGTTAACCGAAGGATGAGTGAGGCTCCCGCCACACAGCAGTGCCTGGACCTGGTGTTTGTGCAGAGAAGCTACTGTTCATTTTTTAAGTTTCCAGTCACCCTGGGCGAGAAGCTGCATTTTGCAAACCTGAGACCTTGAATAGCATGGTCAGCGGGGGCAGCCAGACTTGCCTTCCTCCTGGGGACCTGCATTGGTAAGGCTTCTTGGTTGCAAAGATTAGAGCAAAGAGCCCTGTCCCAGTGGAGCTGACTGAACAAGAAGAGGAATTTAGAATAAAGAAACAGGACTGCTCCCTGGACTCCAAGGGCAGGAATACATCTGTGCCTCAGACCCGGGAGGTGAAAAGGTGTGAGGGAGGCAGGCAGTTCCCTTGCTTCATCCTTATCTCTCGCAGCTGGCTTTATCTGCCTCTGTGAGCACAAGAGGAATCCTGTGGGGTAGGAGGTCGCTGACAGCCCACAGACCCTCCCTCCAAATGGGGTCAACCCCAACCCTGCTGCAAGCCTGGAAGGTGTACCTTATAGCAACTAGTTAGCTCTGACAAGTATAACTGAGTCAAGAGCTCCTAGTAGACACTTCTCTCTTTTTTTTTAATGGGATACAGTTGCTTTACAATGCTGTTAGTTTCTGCTCTACAATGAAGTGAATCAACCATCGGCATACATATATCCCCTCCTTCTTGGGCCTCCCTCCCACCCCACCCCCATCTCACCCTCTAGGTCATCACAGAGCATCGAGGTGAGCCTCCTGCGCCATACGGCAGGTTCCCACTAGCTGTCTATTTTACGCCTGGTGGTGTGTATATGTTAATCCTAGTCTCCCAATTCATCTTACCCCCTCCCTGTGCCCACTTGTCTGTTCTCTTCATCTGTGTCTCTATCCCTGCCCTGCAAATAGGTTCATTTGTACCATTTTTCTAGATTCCACATACAATATTTGTTTTTCTCTTTCTTACTTCACTCTAATGACAGATGCAAGGTCCATCCACATATCTACAAATGACCCAGTTTTGTTCCTTTTTAAGACTGAGTCATATTCCACATACATGCAACATATTTTCTTTATGCATTCATCTTTCAGCAGACATTTAGGTTGGTTCCATGTCTAAGCTATTGTAAATAGTACTGCAGTAAACACCGGGGTGCATGTGTCTTTATGAACTATGTTTTCTTCTCGGTATATGCCCAGTAGTGAGATTGCTGGGTCATACGGTAGTTCCGTTTTAAGATTTTTAAGGAACTTCCATGCTGGTCTCCATAGTGGCTGAATCAATCTACATTCTCACCAAAAGTGTAGGAGGGCTCCCTTTTCTCCACACTGTCTCAAGAATTTGTTTGTAGCTTTTTTTCAATGATGACTTTGATTCAACATGAATTCAGCAAATATCCCTTGTGGGCCTGTCTGTGCAGGTGTGAGGGAGTAAATTATGCAAGAACTGGCCTTAGCCTCATCAGTTCATTGTCTGGCTTGGGAGACAGATAGGGAGAGACGTATGAAGTGGAAATTGCCAGGAAGGGGACCCTCACAGATTCTTAGTGGGAGTTCAAAGGAGGGATGTATGCCTTTATTTGTTCAACGTTCCTGAGTGCTTCCATGGCGAGGAACTGCTCTGAGGGTCTGGGAGTGCAGTGGTGTGTATGGCAGACCTCTGCCCTCAGGGGCAGAAACTGGCAAGACACGAACATAACCAAGATAATGTCAAGGTAGAGAGGAAGGAAAGAGCCCTCAAATAAATAGGTCAGGAGACTGCGTAAAAGGCCGTTGTGGGGTCATCCATGTGAGCGTCCATATCAACCAGGATGAGGGTAAAGCCTGGGGTAGAACATATAACATGCGCCAGCCTCCAATGAATGATCAAGAGTCAAAGGGGGAGTGGGGCACAGAGGCCAGAGAGGGGGCAGGGGCCAGATGGCAAGGCTCTTGGAGGGCCTTGTGGGTGGTGATCTGCACTGGGGTTTTAAGCCCAACTGGAAGATGTGAGGCAGGCTGGATCTCAGGGACAAGGACGGCAGTGGGGAGCGTGGAGGGGGCCTGGCAGCTCGGCGGGTTGGGGCTGGGGGAGAAGGGCACAGATGTGGCGGGAGAATCGCTGGGTCTTGTGAATGGGTTGGATGTAAGGAGTGAAGGAAAGAGATAACCCAGGACGAATTCTTGGGCTTTGAATGAAAGCAGCTGGGGAAATTGTGGGGCCACGTACCAGGAAGTGGAAAGCTAAGTGAGAAAAGAAACACTGGTGGGATCGAGAGCTCTGGCACATCCTACTGCGGGTAGGGTTTCTCTTGGACATCCAAGTAGAGATGCGGGGCAGACGGAGGCGGTCCTGTGGTCCAGAGCAGCGCCAGAGTGGAGGCGTGCATCTCAGGGCACTATGAAACGGGCAGCTTGGGTGGATAAGGCAGAGCCAGCAGGTCAGCCTGGGCAAGAATGAGGGACTTGGCATGTGAGCAGGCCAGGAGGCTGACACGGTGATGCCCGGGCTCTGGAACGCTCCGCCGGGGGGCCGTGCAGTAGGCGCCAGGGAAGAAGCAGGAGAGTGCTTCTGAGTGATGGGGACAGCAGGAGCCACGCAGGGGGAGGAAGGGCCAGTGAGGGGTCTGGGAGAGTGTGGGCTTTTCTAGAGCTGGGGGAGGGTGGGGAGAGGCGCATGTGTTGGGGCGCCAGGGGTCCTGTGCCAGCGCTGAGGCCTGGGAGCTGCCTTCTCTGGCTCCGTGGTCTGGACCACATTTGCAACCACGGACACCTCGCACCCCCTGGTCACTCTGGGGTCAACGCGCTGCAGGCTAGGGCTAGTCTCTGCTTCATTTCCTACTTGGGAACCCGTGTGAGACGGGGACAGTCTTGTAGGATCCGTTGCTCTATTTTATAAGCAAAATCTTCATTTCTGTTTTAAAAAACTTAAATTTTTTTAAATTGAAGTATAGTTGATTTACAATGTTGTGTTATTTTCAAGTGTATAGCACAGTGATTCTGTATATATATATATATACGTCTGTGTGTGCATGTGTGTCTTTGTGTGTGTGTGTGTGTGTATTCAGATTCTTTTCTCTTATAGGTTATTACAAAATATTGAGTATAGATCCCTGTGCTATATGGTAGGTCCATGTGGTTTATCTATTTTATACACAATAGTATGTATATTGTAATCCTAAATTCCTAATTTTTCCCCCTTTCCACTTTGGTAACCATGTTTGTTTTCCATGACTGTGGGCCTATTTCTGAAAAACTTCATTTCTGAATTTTCATTTCTATGAATAATGAATCTGTAGGTACACTGTATGGGTGATGCCACGTACTGGGCTGCCCCAAGGCAGCAGCTGAGACTTTCTTCTCTGGACCATGGGAAGTCCCTGGAGGGTTTTAAGCTGAAGCATCATATTTGCATTTGAATGGATGGCTGGCAGCTCGGCCAAAGGTGGGTCTCCACCTATTGGCTGAGGACCCCTGTCTCTTGTCCTCTACCTGCTTTCATCTTCTGCCTCACTTTCCGTGATGAGCTCGGAAGCTGCGTCTGGCTCCGTGGCTTGGGACTCTTGTGCAACCTTCTGCGCAGACGGGTTAGTAAACCGCACCGAGTTTGTCAAACACAAGCCTTGCCGATCACACAGGGAGTCAGGGCCGGGTGCGAGCTGAACCGGAGGCACGGGGTCAGCATCTCTCCTCCTGATCAGCCCTCAGAAAGAAGAGACCCTCCCCTGGTAGCCACGGCGCCAGCTCCTGGGTGAGACTTGGACACGCAGGTGGTTTAGGCCTGGGAGAGGGGCTGGGGAGGTGGTGTGGTTTGGACGCCGTACTTCGCCTTCCCTGAAGAGGTCCAGATCTCACTGCTGCCACTGGATCTGTAGGCTGTAGGCTGCTCGGGTAAAGCCTGAGGTATTGAAGTCAAGGTCGTGGACTCCATCTCCATGCCTTTATATGTTATTCCCTCCAGCGATAAATACACTGAGGGTTTCCTCTGTATCAGGCACTCTATACAGTGGTTAAAAAAAAGAGTGTCCCTGACCTTATTCAGTGGAGGAGGTGGATACTGCGCAAACATACCAACACAGATTATTTTCGTTAATAAATTTGGTTTTATTTAAATTTTTTACAATTGAAGTTCAGTTGATTTACAATGTCTTTTCAGGCATACATCACAGTGATTCAGTATGTTTTGCAGATTCCATTCCATTCTATGTTATCACAAGATTCTAGGTATCATTCCCAGTGCGGCTGTTCGTTTCATGGATAGTAGCTTGTATCTGTTAATGCCGAACTGCTAATCTGTCCCTTCCCCCTCCCTCTCCTTTGGGTCTCTGTAAGCCTGTTGACTGTGTCTGGGAGCCTGCTTCTGTCTCCTATATATTCACTTGTACGATTTTTTAATTAACGCCCTCAGTGCCGCCTTGCCCCCATGAGGAAGTTGGTGCCCCTGTCTAGCTGATGCGCCCCCTGGTGGTCATCTCCCGCTGCCGCCCCTCGGAGCACGCCTCCGCCCTCCGGCTCCCGTGTTCACACAGCCTCCCGGCTCCTTTCTGATTCATTTTTACACGCAGGTATTTTTTTTCCCGTGGAGCTCTGCTTACCCACCCTGTCATCCACCCATCTCCCCGTGTGCTAAATCCATATGTCGCATGTCGCTCCCCTTCTGCACACAGCAGGCAGTACTCTATTTCTTTATGTCTGTAAAAAAGGACTCTAGTTGCAAGCATCTGAAATCTAATGAAACCAGCTTAAAGTTTCTAAAAAAGTGACTGTGATTACGGTGGGTGGTGGTTCTCTCAGGGCTCATGAAACACGGAAAGTCAAGAAGTGAGTCTGGCTTCAGGTGCCACTGGGTCCAAGGCTGTGTCACCAAGAAGCGGACCCTTCGGCCTCTTGCTCGGCTGGTCCCCCCACCTCCCCTGTTAGGTCTTATTCTCAGGAAGCTGCCCCCCGGGCGGTGAACACAGCTGCTGGCAGCTCCAAGCTCTGTTTCCAGGAGTAGGCGCTTCTTTTCCAGCCGTTTCAGCAAAAGTCTGGACCGAGTCACATGTCTTTCCTTGGGCAGGCCGTGCAGTCAGGGCTGTGGACACTCTGACCGGCTAGATGTGGGGCTCGTGCCCTGGGCATCAGGAGGGCCACCTCTGGCTGGAACTCTGTGGGCTCAGAAGTGGCTTCCTCAGAGAAAAGCCCAGGCATGATGGTTGGAAGAAGGGATTCTGGACTAGCAAATACCAAATATGTCCACCTTGGTTTCAGCCAAAACCCCCTTACTTAGTAAAACAAGGACCAAAGCTGTGTCTTACTGCCTTTGCTATCCTTACTGGCTCTTCCAGGACTGGAATGCAACATTCAGGACATATTTAGCGAGCAAGTGTGTGCAGAGGTGTAAGAGGTGTCGGGACTGGGGAAGACACACACAGCTTTTCATATGGAGTGGCCAGGATGTAAGGTGGGCCTTGACCAATGGGTGGAAATGCAGGGATGGATGAGAGAGGAATTTTGAGGAATGAATGGCAGGACTTGGTGACAGATTAGCATGAGAAGTTGTCCAGGAATGAAGGTCTAGGATTTCTGTTCTGAGTAACTGGGAACAAGAGGACCACCGCCTGGGAAATAGTGATTTATCCTTGGATATCCTTCACCCTGGGTCATCCCAGTGGAGATGCTCAGGTGCTTATAAATCAGGGGCTGGAGCTCAAGAAAGAGGTCATCACTGGTCCTAGAAGTCTGAGCATTTTCTGTTTCTTTCTCTTTTTTTGCATTATGAAAGTATGATAGCACATTTATAGGACTCTTAGAAAATATAGAACAAAGTTATGTATAGTTCCACTGTAAGTGACCATTTTCAAGGATAATCTGTGAATGTGCCTCTAAGAAACAGAGTGGGTGATGGTGGGTGGGGAATGGAACTTCTCTGGCAGTCCAGTGGTTAAGATCCACTGCAGGGGGTGTGAGTTCAATCCCTGGTCTGGGAACTAAGGTCCTGCGTGATGAGTGGTGTGGCCAAAAAATAAATAAAAAATAAAGAAATCAAACAATGGTGGAGTTTATACACACACACACACACACACACACACACATATATATTCAATATATATATATTCAAAAAAGAAAGAGAGAGAGTGAGGGGAAAATAGGGCTAAGGCTGCAACATGGAGACTGGCCCTATGGGAGGGTGAACTGGAGGAGCCGGCTGCATCTTGGGGACCAGCCCTTTATGGGAGGGTGAGCTGGAGGAGGGAGACCAGCTGATGATGATGGCATGGCCAGATGGAAGGGGAATGGGCAGAAGCAATAAGGTTATCCAAACCCAGGGGAGGAAAACATCCCAGAAGAGGAGGGCAAAAATGTGAGTTGATCCAAATGGTCAAATGGAACTGGCTCAAGAAAACATCTTGACCTGTAGCATTTAAAGGACCACAGGTGATCTTCAAGAAAGCAGTTTAGGGAGTGACAGGGCAGGAGGAAGCTTCCAGGGAGCTGAGAGATGAGACGGGGAGAAAGCTGGACGTGGATCAGCAGAGTCCTTTCCATAAAATACAGGGCTCCCAGCGCCGCCGGCCTGAAATAGAGTGAGAATAGGGCTTGAACACAGTTGCTTGAACAATCATTTGGGGCCTCAGTTTCCCTCCTCCTGAAGTTTAGGTTGAAATAGCTGCTCCTAACCTTAATATTAAATTTACAAGTGGCGTTGGTCTCAGAGCAAAGGGTAGGAAAATAAGATTTTTTCCCCTGACATACATCTCCTCTTGAAGGTGATGGGTGAGGATGGAAATTCGCATTTGAAATCAATATTTTAGACGACTTAATGGCAGCATGACAATTGCACATTTGTGGCTCTCAAAAGGGCAGATCTGTTCAAATCAGAGAAGATCGAGCAAAATCGGTAATTTCACGTCTTGCTTGAGAAGGAGGATTCATAGCGAATTTTAAAAAGGAATAAGGTTACTGCAAGGGACTCCCTTTCATGTTAGTCTTTTTTTAAAAAAAGACTCTTGGTAACAGATTCATGGCACAGCTGTTGAAAAGAAGGCTCATTAATTAAAAAGCTGCAGTGGCTTTCCTTGGTATATAGAAACGAATTCTCATTTCTCACGGAGACATTCAAAATCCGTACAGTCTGAGCCCAACTTCATTTCATGTTTTCTTAGGTATAAAAATCCATTGCCCTTTGGACATTACTGGCCCTCATTGCTGGTCCTTTACAACACTTATTCATCCCACGAACGTTAACGTGCCAGGCCCTGTTTTAGGTGCAGAGGTTATGATGGTGAATAAACACACTCGGGGCTCTGTTGAGGCCATGCCATTGGGCTCAGACAGCAGGATTAGAATTTAGAGTCAGGCTGTGAGATTTGGGGGAAATCTTTTCTCTTCTCCAAGCCTCCATTTTCTCTTGTTTAAAGTGAGGTAAGAACACTGATTTTTAGGTTTTATGCAGATGAATGAGAAAATAAATGCAATGAACTTGACAACAGAGCTGGTTCCAGTTACCTTTAGCTTCCTCACTGCTGCTAAAATCCTCTCTGCCCAGGTTGTTGGTTGGCCTGTACACAGAACCACTGAACTAAACATTGCCCCTGTGAGGATGCATTTTTCCCCGTTGGCTCCTGTGACCACTGGGGAGCTCCGGCTTTATTAGGCAGGGGAAGCATAAGACTTTGGAACAAGTCAGAGAGATAATGTTATTGGAGCTGGGGTTCCAGCCACTGTAATAACCACACGAGAAGTGGCCAGGAAGGATGAAGTGATGTAGATGTGAAAATCTAGAAGTGACCTTTGGTATGGACAGGGAGGAAGAGATGTTAAATTTAGAAGAGAAACAACACTGGTGATTGGAAACGAGGTCTTTCAGAGAGGGGAGTTGGTTTTAGGGAGACGTGCATATGTGCTTAATCACTAAGTTGTGTCTGACTCTTTGTGACCCCATAGACTGTAGCCCTCCAGGCTCTTCTGTCCATCGGACTTCCCAGGCAAGAATACTGGAGTAGGTTGCCATTTGCTCCTCCAGGAACTCTTCCTGACTCAGAGATGGAACCTCAGTCTCCTTCGTCTTCTGCATTGGCAGGCGGGTTCTTTACCACTGAGCCATCTGGGAAGCCCTTTAGGAGTAAGAGGTGGAGTTTAACTTTATCCAAGAATCCTTGAGTGTTCTCTTGGTAATTTGGGACCATCGAGATATGGGGTATTTCAATCGAGGTAGCCTTAGTCACTCAGTCATCTTTGGCTGTTTGCGACCCCATGGACTGTAGTCCGCCAGGCTCCTCTGTCCATGGGCTTCTCCAGGTGAGAATACTGGAGTGGCTTGCCATTCCCTTCTCCAGGGGATCTTCCTGACCCAGGGATCAAACTCCGGTCTCCTGCAATGCAGTCAGATTCTTTACTGTCTGAGCTACAGGGAAGCCCACTTCAACCAAGGTAAGAGGATATTTCAATCCTTCTTAGCTCGTGACCCAGTAAAGTGAACCCTGAGCACCAGACGAGATTCAGAGGCCTGTTGACTTGGGGAAGTGGCGGACGAAGGTAAGGCTTGAATTTCTCGGTGTCCTGATCATGCCTCCCGGGCACAAGCCGGAGTGTTCTCATGGCCTGAAATCTCCCTCGGGATGGGTGTCCCTGCACAGTGGGATGGCTATGTGGCAGGGTGCCTGCCTGCCTGCCTGCTATCTGGGTCCTAGCTTTGCTTAACAATGAGAAAAGGTATACTCGGGTGTTGAGATTTTGAATAAGTACTAAATGTCCTCTATCTTCTCAAGTTTTCACCTTGCTGCTTTCACTGGGAGCTGGCTTGCTTCATGTCCCTTGACTGTCACGCTGGGATGGGGAATTGTTTCTCAATGACTTATTGACTCAAAGTCTGTGTTCTTACAAGCAGGGACTGAGCCCTTATTGGTTCATCTACTTGATCTTGCTTTGTGAGGCACATGTAATAACACCTGGAACCACAACACCGGTGAGGCTGACCACTGTTGAACGGTGTGTGATGCAATTTTCACCCTCTTGTCAACATTCCTGCTGCCCCAAAATACACAGGCACCGTCTTCTCTTGGCTTCATTTCAGAAAGCATGGTGATCACAAAAGGACGCTGAGGTCTCTGAACAGCAAGATGGATACAGGTGATGGTGCTGGAATAAGGAAATACCCAGCAGAGAAGGGGACCTGCAGCATAGTGTCGAGGCTGTGGCTCGTGGTCCAGCTGGGGGAAGTGTCATCCCCGTTGATGCTGGGGGAGGAAATGACTTGTTCAGAGGGAGCACGTGAAGGGTGGAGGAGCAAGGGAAAGAGCAGAGCTGAGAAGGAAGGGAAGAAGAGAAGCAGGGCTCGTGAGGAACCTTCACCTTCACCCTAACACTGTTCTCGACTGCTGTGGAGCCAGGGGTGTGAGTCAAGGATGATAGAAGCTTTCAGAACTGGAGACTGAAGAGCTGTGATCCCCGAGGGCTCAGAGAAGATCACAGGGGGCTCAGCTGAGAGCTGCTGATGAGGAGGTGGGATGGCGTCGTGGTAAGCAGCCTCAGAATGAGGCTTTTGTCAAACAGATAGTTAATGAGAACCCAGCGTATAGCACAGGAACTCCACTCAGTGCTCTGTGGTGGCCTGAATGGGAAGGAAGTGGAGAAACACGGGATAAACACATACGGATGGCTGGCTCACTTTGGGTACGGCAGGACTGACCCAGCATGGTACAGTAACTACACTTCAATAAAAATTGATTAACAAAAGAGAATTAGGTTTTCAGCTGGAGTGGGGCAGGATCACGGGACCCTCAGACAAGCACACTGGACCCCTGGTGACTGCAGCTGGAGCCCAGCGACCTCTGAACTTCACGGTCTGGGGAGGAGCACTTGGTGACTGTCTAAGCCCACGTGAACAGGGGTTTTCTGTTTCCAGCAGCCAAACCATCTCAGTGGTTTCCATCTACTAGAATGCAAACTCCAGGAAGGCAGGGATCTCACTAGCTTGTTCATTCTTGAATACCCATGGCCTAGAATAGTGGCCAGTGTATGTGGATAAATATTTGTTAAATAGAATATCTTTAAGAAAGTGCTTCTAATAATGTTACTAGTAAAGACTGTTGGGAGTTTTTAGGAAACAGAACAGGTACATGCCTCTAGGGGCTTCTCCAACATCACAGTTTTCCTGTAAGGGACCCAGGATAAGTGGGCAGAGGGCTTGGTGCCAGCTGGCTGCAAAAGAGCATCATCTGCAAATACCATCTAGTGTTATCTTTCTTGAATCAAAAGCTCAGAACAATAGTTCTTAACCAGAGGTGTACATGAAAATCTCTTGGGAGTTTTCCTAAACTATACAAGTCTTCTTAAACTGCTTAACTGTAAATAAGGCATTTTTGAGACAACCAAGGACATTTAATTACAGGTTGGGTCTACAGCATCCAATAGAAATAGAATTCAAACCATGTAAGTAATTTAAAATTTTCTAGAAGTCACATTAAAACAAAAAAAGGAAAAACAAACAGGTGAAATGAAATTTATTCATATTGTTTTACTTAAACGAATACATCCAAATGTTGTCATTTCCATGTGTAATTCATGTAAGAAACTATTAATGAAGTAATTCACATCCTTTCCATGGGTGAATGTGGCTGAACCATGAAATTTGAGTTGCCCAGAAAGCAGGTGTGATGGAGGGCAGCCTCTGACCCTGACGTGACCACTATTGTGCTGTGTGTGAACTGGCTGCTTATTTACCTCTCTGGACTTTTGTTGCAAAAAAGCTCTATGCTTATAGTAACCTGAAAACAGGTATGTGAAGTAGGTATTATTCACCCATTTTACCTGTGAGGTTGCTGAGGCTCAGAGAAGTTGAGTCCCTTGCTCTGGTCTCTTAGCTCTGAAGGTGGGCTCGATCTTGAACCCAGGTTTCCCGGACCCTGTAGAAACCTCTTTCCATTTTGTTGCCTTTCAGACCCTCTGTGTTTTCAACCAGAAACCTCCCAGGAAGTAACAGCATCTTTTCCTCCTCACTCTAGGATTCTGGTCAGGGTTGCAAGGCTCTCCTTAGACAGAAGCCAGTAGAGATCTGGGAAAAGATACTTGTGGGGGTACAGAAAAGGCCATTTGTTTTCTTCTAAACATACACAGAATAATGCAGTGTCTAAACAGCCCTGCCTTAGAATGCAAAGGCATGATTTACTTTTGAAAACGAAGGGGGTCAGGTCTCTGCTTGATATTCACAGTGAAGACTCTTCTCGCCATCAGCTACTGTCCTCACCAGCATCCCCTCAACTTCTGGGCACAGGGCGTGGTACTGAAATCCCATCCGTCTGGGCGTAGACCTTCCTGCTACACTTAACAGCAACACCAAAGGAAATTCAAAGGCAAAATTAGCTTGAGGGTTGCTGGTGCAAATAATTTCTCAGTGGAGGGACTGAAGCATGGTAATTTAGCAGTTGTCGGCCATTTCTCAATAATAACTGAGATAATTATTTATAATTAGATGAGATCTAATTACATTTAAACCAGATGAAAAACATGGACCCCCTACCTCCACCACTTACACATTCTCACTGACTAATTCAAATATTTCTCATTTCTTTTTCTCCCACAAAAGGATGAAAAGAGCTGTTTTGCCTTCGAGTAAAAATAAGTATAATTTTCTTCTAGCGGGCTCACCAACAGTTCATGTTGACTTGCCACAAAGGCCAATTAAGAGACAATCACCATCATTGGCTAATCTTGCAGTTCTTTTGAGTGACTGTGAGTTGAAATGGAGTTGATCTGCGAGGGCCCGGCTTCCTGCAAGCAGCACAGGGCCCGCCTGCGGTGTTCTGGAGACCTGGGGCTCGCCTCTCATCAGCCCGTTGTGTCCCTGCTCTGCCCTCATTGCCCTGATGGAGACTTGAGAGGTGTGGCCGCTCGGGCTGTGAGGGTGACTAATTAAGCTCCTGCTGCCTGCGCCCCAGCCTCCTGGAGCGAGCCTCCGGATGAAGGACATTCTCGTGGGTGGCGAGGCTCTGGAGCAGCAGGAGAGTGTGCACAAGCACTTAATGCTGCTTCTAATTTCTCAGACAATTGGAGGCACCGAAGGCAGGGCGTCTTGGGAATTTATTCTCCACGTTAATCGGCATAATTTGAGAAAACCACTTTCAGCTGTCCATGCTCACGGTCCCTTATGCTTCGCACTGCCTACACCCAATTAACTAATCATTTTTATAGCGGGAGCAACTTAGCTTTAGAAGAGAACAAGCTGTGTGCTGAAATATAGGCAGAAGCAAGGACTCTGGGTTTCTCTGCTGTTCTAGTGAGAGGGAGAGTGAGAACAGTCCTGAGGGATCACCTGGCTGACTCACACAGACCCTCCATCTTCAGGGGAGAAACCGGGGGCTGGGGTGGATCTGGGAGGAGCGGTGCGTGCTGCATCATCCAGGGCAGAACCGATCGAAAGTGGGGATGGGGAGGAGGGGACAGAGGTGAGACCACCCCACCCCACCCTGTCTCCCCAGGACACCTGAATCAGTGTCCATCCGTGGACACCATGGAAGGGTGGGCAGGGGAGAAGGATGGTCATGTCTGGTAACCAAGCTAAGAGATCACAGATCCAGGAGAGGACTTAAGTGCAAACTCTTCAAGTCTCTGTGGTTGAAATCAGCAGTGAGTTCAAAAGTAGATGGTTTTTTTTAATGAATCCTCTTTGGAGTATAGTTGCTTCACGTGCTGTGAATCAGTTATACGTTTACATAATTCTCTTTTGGATTTCCTTCCCATTTGGGTTACCACAGAGCACTGACCAGGGCTCTCTGAACCATACAGTAGCGGCTCACCAGTTATCTAGTGAGCAGAGAAGGAGGGGCTGCAAGCTGGAGCTGAGAGCTGGGTGTTCAGTGGTCCCCTAAATTGTGGAGGGTAAATGGATCAGGGGTGGGGCAGGGAAGCAGCCATCATGAACTTGAAGTGAGACCAGTGGGTGTGTTTTTGTCCAGCCATATTCAGCCAGCTGCTGGGGTATGGGGACAAAGACGTCAACAGAGGATTTACTGAGGGTCAGTAAAGCTTCTTGCTGGGCAAGAAGCAAGGAGGGGAGAACATGGATGAGGAGTTTGAGGATGTGGCATGAGACAGATTATAAAAAGGCACAAGGTGGCCCAGGGACAGTGAGTGGATGCATCGGTCAATGCATTCAAAGTCCTACTGGTGCTGAAGCAGTGTGGGAATAGAAAGGACACATTCAGAAAGTTTGAGAATATAGGGGATTTGGCTGAAAACTGGCCGCAGATATAATATAAGGGAATAGTCGAGAGTTGGTGGCGGGTGGTAGGGAGTAGGGGGTGGGTTCCGCTGAGAGCAGAAAGAACTGGATGGGCTTAGAGCCTGGGAACTAGCCTGGAATTATCAGGTTGTCAGGAGACTCAGGCCACCCAGGGAGGTGATGGGTAGCCACTTCCTTCTTCAGGGGATCTTCCCGACTCAGGGATTGAACCCAGGTCTCCTGCATTGCGGGCGGATTCTTTACCATCTGAGCCGCCAGGGGTGCCCAATTGCATCCTGGACATTTTTCTTGGCACATTCTGTTAAATTCACTATTATCCAATTCAAATCTATGTTTTCCCCATAGACCTTTCTTCCTTCCTTCTTTTCTTCCTGCCTTTCAGTGTAGTTGATTTTGGGTGTACAGCACAGTGATTCAGATTGATTGATTGATTGATTTATGTATCTACTCTTTTCCTGATTCCTTTCCATTATAGCAGAGGTCCCCGACAAGTTCATGGTCTGTTAGGAACCAGGCTGCACAGTAGGAGGTGACCATCAGGTGAGCGAGAGAAGCTTCATCTGTGTTTACATCTGCTCCCGCATTGCTACATTACTGCCTGAGCTCTGCTTCCTGTCAGATCAGTGGTGGCATTCGATTTTCATATGAGCATGAGCTCTGCTGTGAACTGTGCACGCGAGGGATCTAGGTTGCATGATTGTTATGAGAATCTAATGCCGGATGATCTGATTTTGCATTATGGTGAGTTGTATAATTATTTCATTATATATCACAATGTAATAATAATAGAGATAAACTGTATAATAAATGTAATGTGCTTGAATTGTCCTGAAATCATCTGCCCCTTACACTGGTCCTTGGTGCCCAAAGGTTGGGGACCATTGCATTATAGTTTATTGTAAAATACTGAGTATAGTTTCCTGTGCTAAATAGCCAATCCTTGTTGTTTCTCTGTTTTATATATAGTAGTCTGTATATGTTAAGCGGAGAAGGCAATGGCACCCCACTCCAGTGCTCTTGCCTGGAAAATCCCATGGACGGAGGAGCCTGGTAGGCTGCAGTCCATGGGGTCGCTAAGAGTCGGACACGACTGAGCGACTTCACTTTCACTTTTCGCTTTCATGCATTGGAGAAGGAAATGGCAACCCACTCCAGTGTTCTTGCCTGGAGAATCCCAGGGACGGGGGAGCCTGGTGGGCTGCCGTCTATGGGGTCACACGGAGTCGGACACGACTGAAGCGACTTAGCAGCAGCAGCATATGTTAAGACCAACCTTCTAACTTTCCCCTCCCTTTTCCCTTCTTTCCTCTTTGGTAACCATAAGTTTGTTTTCTATGTATAGACCTTTTTTCATACCATGATTTTTCATGAAAAATGCCCCACCATCAACCTGCTTCCAATAGGAAACCCAAATCCCCTCCTCTCCTGGTCTCTTTCCCCACACCACATTAAAGTCCCCAGCAAGCCATTTTGTTGGGACTTCACCCAGGATCTGAATCTGCCAGCTTGTGCCTCTAGCCCTACATGGCTGTGTTCCAGACCACCGTCTGTCTCTGACCTGGTGTCTGCCCACTGCTTTCCTCCATCCTCACTCTGCTATAAATGCTTCTTCCAGCTAGGTGAGCATCTGAGAAGCATCTTGGTTAGAGTCCAGCACATCTGCTTGGACCCTTGCTGGGTTCCCAGAGCTGAGCACAGTGTTTGAGCCCTGGAAAGAAATCCATCAATACTTAACCAGTGGATTGATTCCCAGCTGCAGATACCATGGGCTCCTTCACTGCATGTGACAAGCCCAAATTACGCTAATGAGAAAATCATGTAATTCATTGGCTCCTAGGCCTGAATGGTCTAGAAATGAAATTTGACTATCTCTAGAGATACAATTGGAGAAGGCAATGACACCCCACTCCAGCACTCTTGCCTGGAAAATCTCATGGACGGAGGAGCCTGGTAGGCTGCAGTCCATGGGGTTGCTAAGAGTCGGACACGACTGAGTGACTTCACTTTCACTTTTCACTTTCATGCATTGGAGAAGGAAATGGCAACCCACTCCAGTGTTCTTGCCTGGAGAATCCCAGGGACGAGGGAGCCTGGTGGGCTGCCGTCTCTGGGGTCGCACAGAGTCCGACACGACTGAAGCGACTTAGCAGCAGCAGCAGCAGCAGAGATACAATAATTTCCTTTCCCGAGTACGCAGGCTGGCTTCTTTCAGGCGTGTCTTATCAGCTTGCTGATCGCTGCAGAAAAGCAAAGACTTTTCTGGAAGCTCTAGGGGAAGGTACCAGGGCCAGGCTTGTCCACCTCTGGAGGGTGGGCACCAGCCTTCCCTGGCAGGGAAGAGGGGTTCTGGAGCCTAGTGGACTGTTCCTCCCTGCCTGTCCCCTCCCCACGCCCACCTCGTTTGGCAGTGTTAAAGAGAGGAGACAGGAAATCTGGAGACAGGAGTTAATACCTAACAGTGGCTCAGTCTGGAAGTTCTGTTTGCTTTGGATTGTTGAGTCCATGAAAGCAGATCTGTGTCTTTACAGAGGAAGTGAGGGAACATTTGTCAGAGCGTGTTTGATAAATGTGAAGAGACAAGTGTGGGAGGGTGTGTTATTTTGATTGATGACAGCATACTCATATCGGTGTCAAAAACATATTAGGAAGATACAAAACTCCATCATCTCTTAATAATAGAAATAAAATAGGTTCAATTAAAATGCCTGCTGCTCTTTTTCAAGTGCAGGACCAAATGACATAAACCAAAGGTTCTTAACAATCCTCAGAAAAGAAGAACAACAAATCTGTTAGAAAAACAATTTGCAAAATACTCATTAGTCCAAAAGCATCCCTGAGAATTCTGCCTCCAGGCCTCTAATGGGCCATGAAACTTGAATTCAATAAAAAATGATTTAACCGTCAAGCGCGTGAACTGGGTAGATGTCGGCTTCCTTGCTCTCTCATTATGGAGTTTATTTTTTGGAGGCTGTTTGTGTAAATGCTATTTGTTTTGCTGAAGTTCAAAGAAGCTTTGTGTGAAAATGGTATTTTGTTTCATGGAAGGTGCTGTTACTGGCTGACCTCCTATCCATCTTTCCCACTCCCTCCCTCCCCCAGGGGGTCCTGGAAACCTCAGCCCCGAGTGCTGAGACTCCCGGGTGTGAGCAGTGAGTCAGCCAGTCTGGGGAATTCTGAGAGCGCGTACATTAGATTCTTGCTTTCCAATCCATTAATTTTGTTGTTTCTGGGCCTGTTGGGAGCCCTGTTGCCGCTTGTAAGAATAACATCTCTGCGGATGCTTTGGGCATCTGTTAGCCAGGCAGCTGTTTCCCAGACATTCTGTCTCCACAGCATCGCTGGCCTCTGTGTGTCTTTGTGTGGTGGACCCAGTTTTATACTGACTCCATGGGAGGGTGTGAGCGTCTTCCTCAAGGGTGGGGCACCACTCACCTCTCTTCTGGGAACACTGAGCCCATCCTCTGATATGGGAGGACGTGGAAAATCCTGCCCAAGCATTTTACAGAGAATCAGAGGAATCTGCTCAGGACACCGTGGTCTGGGACTTTCTTCTGGTGAGTTGTCATCTCATGCCTCCGATGAGAAGCCATCCAGGAACCAGGGCCTGGGCGGCGGCTTGCTGACGCACTGACGCGATTTGGAGTCTTGTGCCTGGTGGAGGCCGGGAGAGGGGAGTGGACAGGTGGTCGGCCTGTACTGGCTCACCCTTGGTCCCGGGGGATTCAGGCGCTTGATTGGCATGTGGAGGCCCAACTGCCATTTAATTGGCTAATGGTTGCTTCTCTCCTTCTAGGTCTGATGGGTCTTCCTGCAGGTGATCAGACAGTTCTGGGCGGGTGAAGGTCCAGAGAGGGTAAGAACTCTACACTTAGAGAGATAATAGCTTTGGAATTCAGTCCTGCTTCTTATCAGCTGGGCAATGTTTGAAAATTTACTTAACTTCTTTGACCCTCCATTTCATAATTAAAGAATGCAAATAAGAAGACCTACCGCTTCACTGTATTCACAGTGGCAGTACTCACAATAGCCAAAACATAGAAGCAACCTCCATGTCCATTGACAGATGAATGGGAAAAGAAGTACATATTCCCAGGTGGCGCTAATAATGAAGAAACCACCTACCAATGCAGGAGACGCAGAGGTGTGGGACCCATCCCTGGGTCAGGAAGATCCCCTGGAGGAGGAAATGGCAGCCTGCTCCAGTAGTCTTGCCTGGAAAATTTCATGAGGAACCTGGTGGGCTACAGTTCCTCGGTTGTGTCTGACTCTCGAAGCCCTGGGGCCTGGGGCCTGCCATGCTCCTTTGTCTGTGGGTTTTCCTACTAGAGTGGGTTGCCATTTCCTTCTCCAGGGTATCTTATGGATCTAGGGGTCAGACTTGTGTCTCCTGCATTGCAGGCAGATTCCTTACCACTGAGCCACCAGAGAAACCAAAATATATTTATACGCAGCCCTAAAAAAGAAGGAACTCCTGGCTTTTATGACAATGTGAATGGGCCTTGAGGGCATTATGTGAAGTGAAATAAGTCAGATAGAGAAAGACAAATATTGTATGATCTCACTTCTATGTGCAATCTAAACAAAACCAAAAACCAAAACCTCCCAAAACCCTCCCAACTCATAGGAAAAAAAAAAAAATTAGATTTGTGGTTACCAGAAATAGAGGATGGAGAGATGGGGGATTTGATGAAGATGGTCAAAAGGTACAACTGCTAGTTATAAGATAAATAAGTCCTGGCATAGAGAACCAATTTGTGATTGCCAGGCCCGGGTGCTTAGAGGAGGGAAGGACCAGGAGTTTGGGGTTAGTAGGTGCAAACTATTATATTTAGAATATGGCAGAAACCAACACAATATTATAAACAAATTATCCTCCTGTTAAAAATAAACAAATTTAAATAATTTAAAAAAATGGATAAACAACAAGGACCCTGTGGGAACTACAGGGAGCTATATTCAATATCCTATGATAAATAATAATGGAAAAGAATATGAAAAAGAATGTATGTACATGTATAACTGAATCACTTTGTTGTATACCTAAAACTAACCCAACACTGTAAATCAACTATATCCCAATAAAAAAATAAAAAAAAGATAAGTCCTGGGAATGTAACATACAGCTTGATAACTACAGTTAGCATAGCTATGAGGTATATTTGCTAAGAGTAGATCCTTAACTCAGTTCAGTTCAGTCGCTCAGTCGTGTCCGACTCTTCGTGACCCCTTGAACGTCAGCACGCCAGGCCTCCCTGTCCATCACCAACTCCCGGAGTTTACCCAAACCCATGTCCATCGAGTCGGTGATGCCATCCAACCATCTCATCCTCTGTCGTCCCCTTCTCCTCCTGGCCCCAATCCCTCCCAGCATCAGGGTCTTTTCCAATGAGTCAGCTCTTCGCATCAGGTGGCCAAAGTATTGGAGTTTCAGCTTCAGCATCAGTCCTTCCAATGAACACCCAGGACTGATCTCCTTTAGGATGGACTGGTTGGATATCCTTGCAGTCCAAGGGACTCTCAAGAGTCTTCTCCAACATCACAGTTCAAAAGCATCAATTGTTTGGCACTCAGCTTTCTTCACAGTCCAACTCTCACATCCATGCATTACCACGGGAAAAACCATAGTGTTGACCAGACAGACCTTTATTGGCAAAGTAATATCTCTGCTTTTTAATATGCTGTCTAGGTTGGTCATAACTTTCCTTCCGAGGAGTAAGCATTTTTAAATTTCATGGCTGCAGTCACCATCTGCAGTGATTTTGGAGCTCAGAAAAATAAAGTCAGCCACTGTTTCCCCATCTATTTGCCATGAAGTGATGGGGCTGGATGCCATGATCTTAGTTTTCTGAATGTGGAGCTTTAAGCCAACTTTTTCATTCTCCTCTTTCACTTTCATCAAGAGGCTCTTCAGTTCTTCTTCACTTTCTGCCATAAGGGTGGTGTCATCTGCATATCCGTAGAGGTCTTGTCAAAAGAAAATAAATCTTGTTTTTGGTATCTTGTGGTCATCATTTCACAATATATGTAAGTCAAATCATCATGCCATAACACCTTAAACTCATAGTGCTGTATGTCAGCTAAGTCTTAATAAAATGGAAAGAAAAAAATCTTATTTCTCATATTTGCAGGTCAGTCTTGCTTGAGAGCCCACACAAAGCTGAGAATCTTGAACCTGCAGGTCCCTGAACCCCCCTTGCTGTCTTGACAGGATTGGCTTCCCTGTGTATGAAGACTTGAAATGACCTCTCCTGGGTTAGTCACCATCTAAGGGAAACCTTGTTCCCCTCACATTCCAAACGGTGTCCACTGGCTATGGCAGGAAGAATGGTGGTTCCCAAGGATGTCCACATCCTAATCTTCATGATTTTTGAAAATATACCTTTACGTGGCAAAAGAAACTTTGCAAGTGTGATTCAGGTAAGGACTTTGAGATGGGGAGGTTATCCTAGATTTTCTGCCTGGGATTATCCTAATGTAAACATCAGTTCAGTTCAGTTCAGTCGCTCAGTCGTGTCTGACTCTTTGCAACCCCATGAACTGTAGCACGCCAGGCCTCCCCGTCCATCACCAACTCCCGGAGTTTACTCAAACTCATGTCCATCGAGTCGGTGATGTCATCCAGCCATCTCATCCTCTGTCGTCCCCTTCTCCTCCTGCCCCCAATCCCTCCCAGCATCAGGGTCTTTTCCAATGAGTCAACACTTCACATGAGGTGGCCAAAGTATTGGAGTTTCAGCTTCAGCATCAGTCCTTCCAATGAACACCCAGGACTGACCTCCTTTAGGATGGACTGGTTGGATCTCCTTGCAGTCCAAGGGACTCTCAAGAGTCTTCTCCAACACCACAGTTCAAAAGCATCAATTCTTCGGCGCTCAGCTTTCTTCACAGTCCAACTCTCACATCCATACATGACCACTGGAAAAACCATAACCTTGACTAGACGGACCTTTGTTGGCAAAGTAATGTCTCTGCTTTTCAATATGCTATCTAGGTTGGTCATAACGTCCTTCCAAGGAGTCAGCGTCTTTTAATTTAATTTAAATGTAAGCATAGGGGTCCTTAAGAAAGTCAGAATGAGATATGATTATGAAGAGGGGTCAGAGAGATCCATGTTGCTGAGAGCCAAGGACTGCGAGCAGCCCCTAGAAGCTGAATTGTAAGGAAGTGACTCTCTTTCTAGAGACTCCAGTAAGAAATGCCGCCACACAGACACCTTCATTTTAGCCCAGTGAGACCTGTGTCAGATTTCTGACCTACTGAAAGAACTGTAAGGTAATAGACCTGTGCTGTTTTGAGACACTATGTGTGTGGTACTTGTTATGGCAGCTACAGAAAACTAACAGAGACCTGCAACCATGGTCCGATCTCAGCGTGCTGCATGGGACGGACATAAAGGCTGTTCAAAGCTAGGTTATCCTAGATTTTCTGGGTGGGATTATCCTAATGTAAACATCAGTTCAGTTCAGTTCAGTCACTCAGTCATGTCCGACTCTTTGCGACCCCATGAATTGCAGCATGCCGGGCCTCCCTGTCCATCACCAACTCCTGGAGTTTACTCAAACTCATGTCCATCAAGTCAGTGGACATTCCACTGACTATTATGCCAAAGTCGTTTATATTCCAAAGTCGTTGCAAAAGCTGGCTAGTTTATCGGTAGAGAACTGCGTGTGTGCTAAATCTTTTCACTTGTGTCCTGCTCTTTGCAACCCTATGGACTGTAGCCCACCAGGCTCATCTGCCTCCAGGCAAGGATACTGGGGAGGGTTGCCATGCCCTCCTCCAGGGGGTCTGCCTGATGCAGGGATTGAAACTGCATCTCCTGCAGCTCATGCATTGCGGGCAGATTCTTTACTGCTGAGCCAGCAGGGAAATACACACATGTACACACATGCACACACACACATTCTTTTAAAATATTCTTTTCCTTTATGTTTTATCACAGGCTATTGACTATAGTTCCCTGTGCTATACAGTAGAACCTTGTGTATCCATTCTATGTATGATAGTTTGCATCTGCTAATCCCAAACTCCTACTCCATCCTCCCCCATACTCCTCTCCACTGACACCCATTAGTCTGTTCTCATGTCTGTGAATCTGTTTCTGTTTCACACACAGGTTCATTTGTGTCATAGTTTAGATTCCACGTATGAGTGATATCATGATATTTGTCTTTCTCTGACTTACTCCACCTAGTGTGATGATCTCTAGTTGCATCCATGTTGCTGCAGATGGCATTATCATTCTTTTTTAACGGTTGAGTAATATTCCATTGTATACATGTACAATGTCTTCTTTTTCCATTCATTTGTCGCTGGACATTTAGATTGCTTTCATGCCCTGGCTATTGGGAATAGTGCAGAGCCCTCAGTTTAAGGGTGGGGGGCACCGTTGAGGAAGGACTTTGCTGCACTGCCGCAAGTTCATCCTGTAAATCTTCCTCTAAGCTGTCCCCGCAGTGTCCTGGACCTGTTGATCAAGATGACTGTGCTCATGTCACTGAATGAGGGAAATGCCCAGACATCTACTGCATTCCTCTGTGTTGGCTTTTTATGACTGTTGATTCCTGTGGAGCCCAAAAGGGTGTGGTCCTCAGATCAGGCTCGTGGGCTCACCTGTGGTTATTTCCCACTTCTGAATGCGTGATCTGAATACACATCAAACACAATGACTAGAGTCTCCTCATTGTCCTTAGGCCCATGGAGGGAGAGCTGTGATGGCAGACGGGGCATGCTCCCTTGGGATATCGCTTCCTGACCTGGATAGAAACCCAAAGCAATGCCCTAGACCAGGGACCAAGAGTCGAAGGGCCATGTGTCCCTGTGTCCACATGAGCTTGTCCAGTGGATGCCTTTTCCCTGGACTGGACCGTCAGGCACAGAGTCTCAAGGGCAAGTTAGAGCTCATGGTGAAGGTGTGGGGTTGGAGTGGGTAGCCCTGTGTGTGCATCTCGGGACTACCACTGTACCGGTGTGTGATCTGGGACGTGGACCCAGGTAGAACAGAGCCCTGGTTTCTTCATGGAAAAGGCCGAGAGTGTGGAGGGTGAGAGGCTCCTGGAATCCAACTTTCTGGACTCACCTGGGAGTTGCGTGAACTTTCAAGTTGCTGAAGCTCTCTCTGCTCTAGTCTTCGTCTCTCTAAGAAAATGTTATAATGTCTACTTATTAGCTTCTTGTGAGAAGTTAGTAATATCATGGATACAGTACGCTGGAACAAAGCAAGTGCTAGAAAATAAGTGATGCTATCATTATGCTAATTATTTAGGAGAAGAAACTGTTTGGTACATGATGGCTAAGGCTGGTGTGAACAGAGGTGAGAAGTGATGTATTTTGTATCCAAGGCCTGACCAGTGATGCTTCATACCCCAAACCAGCTAACCAACCAACCGACCAACCCACAAATGAACAACAAAAAATTCCATCCTATTTTTCAAATGATTATGCAGATTCAGTTCATTGCAGGGTGAGTGGATCAGAGGTGTAGGGAGTATCTGGGGGCAGATGGTGGGTGACGAGAAGGGACTTTATTTCCTGTAGGACCTGCAAAGGCAGAAAACCATGTGGCCACAGGTTCCTGGATGGATTAAATTACATTCCAAGCTTATTGCAATGTCCTTCCCTTAGACATGAACTGGTCCCTGGACTGACAGTCTTCTCTGGGCACCAATGACGGTCCTGACATTTTCTACCAAGTTCAAACAAAAATATGGGGCTTCTATAGTACCTGTATGAAGGAGGATATCTAGCATTTACTCAGCCCATCCTAGGTACCAGACGCTGTGTAAGCAACCTTATATATAGCTGGATTCTCACAACCAGAGTGGAGATATTCATTTCACCCCCAAAAGAGAACGCCAACAATAGCAGCAGGGGCAGCGATGGGCAGCCTTTGTTGAGGATCGCTGTGTGCTGACACTGTGCCAAGTATTTTACATGTATTATTACTTAATCCTGGCAGGGAACCCTTGGGAGTGGCATTGTATTTATTTCCATTTTGTAAATGAGAAAACCCAGGTGCAGAGAAGTTATAGAGACAGGCCCAATAAGTGCTAAAACTGAGAGTTCACGATAGGATGATCTGATTCTGAAGGCTGTTCTTTCCTGTATTAATTTGATTTTACCCAACAGAGAAGAGTTCACATGGATCCCATTCATGCTGAGAAGTCGGCTGTGGTGGGGAGGTGATGAATTGTGGGCCTGTTATTTTTTAAAAGAGGGGAATGAAGAGAATTTATCTTCTCCCTAAAATTCAAGTTTGCTTTGGACAAACAAAAGAGGATAAGATCCCTCTGTGGGCCTGGCCCTTGCCAGGTGCTAATGTGTCAGGGATGACTGTGTCCTTATCCTCTTCCTCTGCATCCCGGTCCTCATCCTGACATCTCAAGGGACTGGATGTTTGAGCATCTTCTCTCCCACCACATCACCCTTCACATAACAACAGTGTGGCTATTTCCTGCTGGTTTGGCAGCTAGACTGGGCAGGCACTGTCCTCCACTACACGCCAGCTCCCTTCCTCCACTCCATCGACTCCAAAGTTGCTGTTATTCCCCCTGATTAATCAGTGAAGATATTGCAGCATAAGTGAACTGTCTGAGATCTCTGAACTGGAAAGCTGATGCTTACGTCCATGCCCTTGGGCTTTGAAGACAAGCTCTTTTTCTACACTCTGTAGCTTGTCCCTTCGGGGAATAGTTTGAAGGACTTTACCAAAATATCCTGCCTCCAATTGACCCTCAAGCTCTTCTGTTAGAACTGGCAGGATTGGGTTGAGGTGACATGTTTCAGAAAGGACAGAAATTGTCTTAGTCATCATTCAGTTCCCAGGGGGGCGCTGAGCACAGAGAACACTCCAACAATGTTTAACCAGAGAGGACACATCACTCACACACTTCTACTAAGGAAGAGGCCAGGCGTGTGCAGCCCCTTCCTGTGGGTAGGTTATGAGGTCCGGCAGAGACGAGGGCCTGGCTTCTGGTGTGGAGAACAGGGGAGAAGGAAGACACAGAACACGAAGGGGCTGGGCTTTGTCATTAGTTATGAAGCGATTTTGTCATAGCCTAGTCTTCACGGTCAGCCGGGTCTGTGCCCCTGAGACCCCATAGCTGATCCAGCATGCTTTCTCTTATCCTCTCAGAGAAACACTCTCATTGCCCACCCACTGATGCCAATTGCATGTCACCTGTCATGACACCACCTTCTAGAACATTCTCCTGCTCTGCTTCCACCTCCAGGCGTGACTCACCCCCTGACGACTGTAATTCCCAAGCTCATTTCCTCGGTTGGCCTAAAAGAGTCAAATCAATTCTCTGTCTGGGTGCATTTTTTTTTAAGCTGGCCATGATGTTAGCTTATTTCTTCCCTTCCTTAACACAAATGGTTTCTAAAAAGAGGAGTTCAATTTTGCAGCCCACTGGTCCATCGCGTGCATCATGGTGGCCGCATAATGCTGTCTCCTGGCAATGCTGTCAGGGGACTAGGACTGCTGTGTGGGATCTGGAATGGGGAGGGATGTGTCATGGAAGGAAAAGATTCCTACCATTGCTACCTTTAAAATAATGACGATCGGTCACACACAACTGCTGATTTACACGTGCATGACTTTCTGTGTGTTTCTCTGTGGTCCTCTGGGATGAGGGTTGGACTTTGCAGAGGGAGACTTTCAGAGAGGATGGGTGGAGCCTTGCAGCTGCTCTGCTGGTGGTCAGCCTTGTGACACAGGGCCTCAGTTTTCTTATGTGGAAAAGAGAGATTTTGATGAGATAATATCTAAGATTTCTTCCCTTTCCAGTTAGCTTTGATATAATTTTCTACATGCCAGGAACTCTGCCAAAGGCATGAAGATGATAAATAAAACACAGTCCTATTTTCAAAGATTATAGGTTATATATACACATAAAAGTGTGATGGTGCCCCTATGTCAGGAAGCATTTAACAAGAGGCTTCCTGTGTGCTGCTTTGGATCTGTCAGGAACCCTCTGGCCCTTATTAATTCAGGAATTAAGAGGAGAGGCATGCCTTCCCAGGGGCTGAGGAATCCAGGCATTTCTCATTACGGTGATAAGCACCCTCTTCCTTTTTATGATCCATATGGTAAAAGGTGATTGTTTGCAACTCTCTCTTTGATAGGGATCATCTTATGTTTTGTAAGTCTGGAATTTTAATCTTTATCATTGCTGAGAATAACCACCTTGTAAGACAGTACATATGCCCACAGCCATGTTGATTAAAACACCTTTGCTCCATCAGAGCTTTGGTCCCGGTGTCTTTCTTTCTCTCTCTCTCTCTATTTCTGGCTGATTCCCTGGAGCGCGGAAGCCGGCTGCGTAACCCAGGGAATATCACCTCTTTGCTTCTTTCACTCTCTCATCGTCGACTCTGGACCACCAGGTTCCGGTCCATTAAAGGACCAACACCCCTAGAGTAATGTATGCTCTGAGAATGTATCTAAAGGAAGGATGCATCCGGCCTGGTAGGACAGTGTGTAGGATGGGGCAGGGAGGGAAGATAGAGAGGCAGCAGGAAAGTGAGGGTGGTGAAGCTGGGCATGGATGTGCGGAGGAAACATTTCTCAGACTGGTGAGGCTGGGGAGGAGGCTTGAGAAGCGCCATGAAAGGGAGGCAGGCCTGTGGCTCACAGCTAGATCCCTCCTGCCGCATGTCTAAGCACCTCATCAAGCTGAAAGCTTAGTGATTTGGGGAAACTTGAGGATCCCCCTGTAGACAACACCTAAGACCCTTTTCTTACTAGAAAGCCCGCTGCTCTAGGGCCGAACTGGGTGCTGTCCCAGGACTTTCCTAAAGAGCAGATGGTATAAATATGGGCTTTGTGGACCCTATGGTCTCTGGTGAAACTACTCTGCTCTGCCATTACTGTGCTAAAGGAATCATGGACGGCACAGCCACAACTGGATGTGGTTTCTTGTCAATAAAGCTTTATTTACAAAAACAGGCTGTGGGCCATACTTGACCCATGAACTGAAGTTTGCTACCCCCTGGAGGACACTGACAGGTAGAACTGAGATATAATCTAAAAAATTCAGTAATTCTATTGTTGGTGCTGTTTTATGACACCTTTCCTTTTTTAAAAAAAAATTATTTTATAGAAATATAGTTGATTTGCAAGATTGGGTTAGTTTCTGGTGTATAGCAAAGTGATTCAGTTACACATCTACATATTCTTTCTCAGATTCTTTCCTCTTATATGTCATTACAAGGTATTGAGTGGATTTCCCTGTGCTATGCACTAGCTTGCTGGTTGTTGGTTATCTGTCGGTCCTTGCTGGTTATCTATTTTAGATATAGCAGTGTGTATCCATCAACCCCAATCTCCTAAATTATCCCTTGCTCCTGCTTCCTCTTTGGTAACCATGAATTTGTCTTCTGTGTCTGTGAGTCTATTTCTCTTTTTTAAATAAGTTCATTTATATCATTTATAAGATTCCACATGTCAATTATATCATATGGTATTTTCCTTTGTTTAAGTGACTTACCTCACTCATTATGACATTAATAATCTCTAGGTCCATCCATGTTACTACAAATGGCATTATTTCATTCTTTTTTTTTTTATGGCTGAATAATGTCTCATTGTATAGATATACCACATATTCCTTACCTGTTATAACATCCTTTCTTAAAACTGCACACAGTGTGGATCTTTATGTGTGTGTCCAGCCTCCAGTGGGTGATTGGCGGTGCCTGGCTAGGACCCTGACACAGAAGAAGCTATCTCGGGGCAGCGAGGACACTGATCTCTGTATGTACAAGTGATTGGCAAGACTTGCTGGTTTTCTTTGGAAGCTCCTTCTCCACCCCTGCCTTCCCCTGCAGCCCAACTACATATTCCACATCCATCTCTGCACACGGTGGCCTCTTGCCATCTCCCTGTGGGGGGCTTGTGTCTTCCAGATCCCCAAATACTCCTTTTAGACCGAGTCCTGACCTCACACCAAGCATGAAATAGGGCTGTTGTTGCTGTTTGGTCACCAAGTCGTATCTGACTCATTGAGATACTGTGGACTGTAGCCTGCGAGGCTCCTCTGTCTCTGGGATTTTTCAGTCAAGAATACTGGAGTGGGTTGCCGTTTCCTTCTCCAGGGGATCTTCCCGACCCAGGGATCGAACCTGGGTTGATCGCTGCTTGGCAGGTGGGTTCTTTACCACTGAACCTATAAAGCAAGGGCCATGCAATACGGATTGGGCTTGGGCTTGGCTGTCCCCCGCCCACACCCTTAGGTTTGGGCTCACCTTCCTAGGCTGTGGTACCAGAGCTGGAGGAGTCAGGAGACCTAAATTCAAATGCCATCTCGCTCACCAAATAACCATAGGACCTTCCACAAATCACTTCTCCTCCCCAGTCTCTCATCTGAAGAAGTTGATCTTAGGGATGTCCAAATTCATGGCTGCTCTTGCATACTATGGCTGCGATGCCTAGCTAGTTATGCAAATGGAAGCTTCATAGATTATTACCAACTTTCCTACCAGGAAAAGATTACTGAAGAGTTAGAGCTTCAACCGCAGCCAACTAGTCCCACCCTCTTCAGGCCCTCAGTTCACCTGGCTCAGGATGCTGTCTTGGGTGGTGGCTCTGAGCAGAGGTGGTGGGACGCTGTTCTGCTTGCTTGGACTGATGTGTCTGCCATGTCCATCTCTCCCTCTGGATCTGAGCTCCCGGGGCAGGGATGAGATCTGTTTTTTTGTGTTATCTCCAGCAGTTTACACAGTCCTAGCACATAGCAGGTGATCAGTAAAGACTTGTTGGATTGAAAGTTTTATGGCAATATTTGATATTTGTTTGGAGGTTTAGAGGAGACCCTCAGGTAAGAAAGCCTACTTTAAAAAAAAAGCATGTGGTGGTTTAGTTGCTAAGCTGTGTCTGACTCTCACAACCACATGGACTGTAGCCTGCCAGGCTCCTCCATCCATGGGATTCTCCAGGTAAGAATACTGGAGTGGGTGCCGTTTCCTCCTCCAGGGGATCTTCCCAACCCAGGGACTGAACCCTGGTCTCCTGCATTGCAGGCAGATCCTTTACTGACTGACCGACGAGGGAAACTCTCATTGAAAAAATGTAGAGCTGATTTACAATGTTGTGTTGGTTTCAGGTGTACCTGAAAAAAAGTGATTCACTTTACATAAATTCTTTTCCAGATTCTTTTCCATTATAGGTTATTACAGGATATTGGCTATAGTTCCCTGTGCCGTGCAGTGGGTCCTTGTTGTTTTTCTACTTTATATAGTTTTGTTTCTGTCAATCTCAAGCTCCTAATTTATCCCCCTTCCCCCTGAGAAAGTCTGATTTTTTTTAATTTATTGGGCATTTATTGGGCAATGATGAACTTTCATAAACACTCTGTGCTTGGGCTTGGTTCTGATTCAGTTCTTAAAATACTACACATGATTTCTATTTTACAAATGACTATTTCAAATCAATAGGCCAAGCCAACCACTTTTACTTATGAAATATATTGATTGCATGTGATAGGTACTATGCTATCCTGTACATTTCTGTTTCCATGTAATTCTAACTGTAACACTGGGCAGTTTATATTATTACTTCCATTTCACAGATGAGGAAGTTGAGCCCTGGCCTAAGGTCACCCAGGTAGGAAGTGGCACAGTCTGACTCCAAGGCCTATACTCTTATGTGGCAGGTTTGACTTGGAGCTTTCTGGAAATCATGGCCAAAAATTGGATGACTTACAGAGTTTTTGTTGTGAGAATCTGTCCTAGAAGGACCTGTCTTTAGGATAAAAAGCTGTATCGATAATAACCAACATCCTCAATGACACTTTCATCATGTAGGGAGGAGTCAGTTTAGATATGGTAGTTTGTGTAAAGGTTCCTTTTTTTTAAATTAAAAAAAATTTTATTGGAGTATAGTTGATGTATAATATTACATGTTACAGATGTACAATATAGTGATTCACAATTTTTAAAGGTTATATTCCATTTATAGCTATTTTGTACATGATAAGTTTTTCATTTTAAAGAGTAATTTTGTTATTTTCTTTTAAAACTTTTATATTGGAGTATAGTTGATTTATAATATTATGTTAGTTTCAGGTGTACAACAAAGTGATTCCGTGATACATATATCCATTCTCTTTCAATTGTGTTTCTTAATCCCTTGTCGCTATCCTGCCCCTTCCCCCTTCCCTCTCCCCACTGGTACCACCAGCTTGTCCTCTATATCTGTGAGTCTGCTTCTTCTTCCTTATCTTCATCAGTTTGTTGAATTTTTTAGATTCTACATATAAATGGTATCACTTATAAAGATATCAAGTCTCTTCATTATGGTCCTCAAATTATATATATATATATTTTTTTCTCAAATTATATTTTTAAAGGAGGAATACTCAACCCTGGTTGCAGATTTAGAATCACTTTTGTTTTTTAAAAAAAAAATAGCCTGGGCAGATCCCAGGCCAAGTTAATGAGAATCGCTGATGTATTGAAATCTCTTTCAATACTTCTGAATGTTGAAATATTTTTAAGAGGCAAATAAAGCCCCCATAGCAAGCAGAGCCGGGTGGGGCGGATTCCCATGTACCTCCACTGACGTTGTTCAGGCATAGAATTTCTGGCAGTCTAGCTTGTTACAAAGGCTGCAGAGGATGCTTTGAGGTGGCAGAGGATGGCCTGACCCTCAGGTCTTCTTTCTCAAACATGATTTATCTCAGATGCACTTTTCATCAACCCCGCACGGCAGAGCATGTCAACTGGTTCTTGCTCGTGGAGCCGCAGGGCAGCTGTCCCGAGTGTCTGCTTGAGGGGTCAGAGGTCCAGTTGGTCACCGTCTTTCTTCTCAGTGACCTTTGCGAACTTTGTCCTCCATAGGTGCCCGCACAAGTGGTAACTATGATTAGAAGCAGCATCTTCAGAGAAAAGCGATGATCAGTGACAACCGAGGACAGAAACAAGTGACCCATTTAATCCACTGCATTTGCGGCATGCTTTACATTTTCCAAATTCTTTCCACGTAGTCCATCTTGTTTAACTGCGATGACTTTGCCCTGAGCATCCTTCAAGGGGGTCCTCGTGACAGGACCCTTTGCTACTTTTCCAGCCGATTCTCCCGCCTTTCACCCGGGCACCTGTACTCCAGCCACCTGCAGCCATTTGTGGTCTTTCACGCCTCCGTGTTATTGTACATCCTGCCTTCCATCTCCGTTTCTGGAGTTCTCTTTTCAACTCTGTGCGCCCAGTAAATCCCCGCCATCCTTCAGGATCCAGGTGGAGGGTTTCCCCCTCCATCAGTCTTTCCCTGCATCCTCGAGTCTTCTGTGCCATCCCTCCCAGCTCCCTAGCTCTGACGCACTCAGGTGGTCCCCTCCCTAAACTGCCGGCCTCTCCAGGGTAAGCAGCCCTTCTTGCTCACGGTTTTCTTGTGCTGAGCACCATGTATGGAAAACTGTCCATGTTTAATCAGTGTTTTCTGAGTTACTGAAGCCCTGTGAAACGGATTTTGGAAGACCGGGGCAAGGGCAAGCAATGTGCTGTTTCTCCCACTGTTTCAGTCTATCCACTCCCTGCAAGCCACAGTGTCCTGGAGAAGAGCCTCTGGGAAAAGTGGAACAATGTGGGCTCCTGGAAAGGAAGGCACCTAAGGGGGTGGAGGGAGAATTGCGTTCTCCTGGGTGCCCTTACCACGTTTCGAACTTTACACCATATTACGTGTTTGACCCACTCAAAAGGTAAGTAAAACACAGTAGCTCTCATCTCCTGGCAACGGTGTTTGGTGTGAGTGTTGGGCTGTGGAGTCAGCCCCTTGTTCGATTCCTGACACTTTCTAGCTGTGTAAACCCGAGCAAATTTCTGAGCTCATCTAAGCCTCGGTTTCCCGATTGTAATATAAACATAACGATCACAATGCTTGAAATAAAATTAGAAATAGAAAAAGCAGTCCCTGGGAGTGGGAACTGGCTGTGAATAGAAACAATGCCACGGGACACCAGGATCAGACGAGCCCGCTCTGTGACCACGATGGAGCAGGGAACAAACAAGATCACTTCGTAACCATGTGTAAATACAGGCAAAAGAATAATGTGTCCAAATCATAAAATGATAAAATGTCCCCTATGCAGGCTCTTCTATGTGATTGCAGCTTGTTTAAGGATTATATCTATTTGGCTTCAATTTGTGCTTTCCACATTATGGATGAGAATTATCAAGTTAGTCAGTGATAGAATTACCCCTCCCTCCTGAAAGATTCCAGTCCAGGGCTAAGTCTCCCCTTCTGGGACCCCCTCCTAAATCTCCTAACAGGAACACAGATCCTTTTACAGCTTCTTTCTACCACCCTTTTCAGGAGATGCCTACTGCTCCGGTGGAGTGTGACCTCCCGGTTGCCATGAGGCTATGAACTCAACTTTGTTCAGCTACAAGTGTGCTTCTGGCAGTTTGGCTGCTGCAAGGCATCAATAGATTTTCACCATCATTATCATTAATAATGACCAACACTTTTTCTCTTCTCCCTCTCCTGTTTAGATTTACCTGGGATTAGATAACAGCAAAGATAAGATTTGACTTATGACTTCTTCAGTCTTATCCCCACCATCTTTCGGCTACTTTGTAGAAAATAATACTTTTGCACAATAGGAAAAAAAAATTATTTCCTGCAGAATTCCAGCTGCCATTGTTAATGTCAGATTTTGCTAAAAACATCCCATGCAGACTAGAAGTATATTCTGAAAATATCATGGTGTTTTGTTGGTCTGTGCAGCTGAAAAAAAAAAGCCCATGCAAGCTCAAAGACTCAGAGCAAATCGATACAGATGCTTAAAGGATTATTTCCAGGGCTTGGAAGCCTCTGAGAAAGATACTTGTTCCACCCAATAAGTATGGCAGGGGTGACCTTCAGGGGATGAAGGTCGTCTCAGTGTAGAGATTACCCATACCAGGAAACTTCCTGGAGGCAGAGAATGGGATTCACTGTCAAGACATTCTTTTCTAGGTTGCTTGAGCAGCTGAGTACTTGGCTACTTTTGCTTGCTCCCCTTTTGGGCTTGAAAATGAGGCAGCAATTATTGCTTGGGTTCAGAAATAATGAGGAGTTTCTATCTGGGGAAAATGCTAATATTCTAAAGTGGTACTGAAAAAAGGGGATGTAAAATATACATGCTTTACAATTGAAGCTAAGAGTTATATGGAGTTAATAGACTGGAAGGAAAGTACCAAAATATAATACTGGTTGCCACTGTGTGGTGAATTGGTGGGCGATCGTTTTTTTTTTTTTTTGTATTTTCCAAATGTCTTCTGTAGATCATGTGTTATCTTTATAATGGAAAAGGTGAACAACGATACAATACAAAGATTCAGCAAAGTTTCATCTCATGGTCAGAGGCAGTGGTGGTCACAGGCTAGACCCCTGGTGGTAGATCAGAAGCTTCCCGAAGACCCTGTTCTTTCTGAAAGAAGCACCGAGCTGCTGGGCGTTTGCAGGTTTCACACAAACCTCATATTAAGCACCCACTAGTCCAATGGCCACGTGGGGTGTAACTTTCCTCTGACGTCTAGCCTGTGGCCCAGGGCTCTGCTTCCTGGTCCTGTTGAGCATCCTGTTGCTAGCCTCTATAAGCCTCTGTCCAGGGAGATTCAGGAAGTTTGATTCAGTTCAGCTGCAGTATATAAAGCTTGGAGAAACGAGAGATCCGACTGGATGGAGAGAATTCAGAGCATAGAGAGCCGTGGGGGCCACACCCGGGAGCCTGCTCTTGGGTACCTAGATCTGTGCTATTTAAACTGGCTGCCTCCTCCTCCTGGCGTGACAGCATGTCACTTACAGTATCAACATGACGCATCTTCCAGGACATTCAGTTTGATTTGGGTTTTTGGAGTGGTGTGGGGGCACGTAAAAAAAGTCAGGTCATTTAAATGCTGAGTATTTTATATCTTTATTTTTATATTAAACAGACAGATACATTTGGCACTGAAATGTGAAATCTGCATGAATTATTAAGAGCAAAGAAATGTTGTGCCTGCAGCAGACCACCTCCTACCACATCTTTAAACCCTCAGGGACTCACTCTTGGACAATTTAACATTTTTTTTTTCTCACCAGAAACTGAATTTATAAAGCAAAAAATAGAAAACCGTCCAGGACAGTGAACTTGGGACCAGTCTCCTAGTAATTTTTAATAAGATATGTTTTTAAAAATCAAGTAATGTGCATTTAAATTCTGAAAGAACCACATTAGAACCAGAAAATGGTTTTTTTTTTTTTATCATTTTAAAGGGATGCAAAATGAATACCCTCTATGGGCTACACAGGTGGAGGAATGTCACATTTGTTACATCATCAAGCTTCATTTCGGGTAGATTACTCCCCTCAGTCTGAGGGATTTATTCCTTTCCTTCTTTCTCCCTCTCTCTCTTTCTCTCTTCCTTCCTCTCTCCCTCCCTTGCTTCCTTCCTCTCCTCCTTCTCTCTCTACCCCCTCCTTCCTTCCTTTCTTTCATTCCACAAAGACTTACTGAGTTCCTAATGAATGGACATCGCTATACCCCAGAGAACGATTTCCTGCACTCCTAGGGCTTAGAGCTTCCAGATCCCATGGAGGTAAAACCCTGCAGCAGAAGCGTTCTCACAGTTACTGAAAAGTGCGCCTTGAACTCTACGCCAATGAACTTGGATTCTGGTCCTGCTCAGCCAGTCTCACTGATTGGCCTTGGGCAAAACTTGAGTGAATATGCAAATATCTGTTTCCTCTGCTATAAAACATTGGCAAGGCCTGTTTATCTCTGCTGACTTCTCAGCATGGCCATTGCATTTGTGAATACACATTCAAAGGCTTCATCATCTGTGCCATGTTCTACTGGGTTAAGCTGATCATCTAAATAATAAAGAAGAATCCCAAAGTGTTATTCTTATAATCACTATACCATTCTAATGAAGTTCCTCTGAGCCATCAAGCACATCAAATCAAGGGTAAGCGGTGCTTTTGAGACAGCAGACGGAAGCAAAAGCTGGTGTGGAGTGACAGGAAGGGAGGGCGGGCAGCGCCCTCAGCCCGCACACAGCAGGTGGGAGCACACAGCCAGGCCGCCTGCAGCCCTCGGCGCTGGGTGCCCCGGCACCGCTTCGTGTCCTGCACTTGCTTGGAGACGCAGAGAGGTCCGAGAGCTGGGCCTGATTTCAACCTCACCTGGAGATTTGGACGCAGAATGATCTCATGTTCCAAAGAAGCTTCATTGCAAGGCGAAGGGGCGCCATCCTTCAGCGTGACACGGTTCCTCACCGTCGTCCTTCCTCCGCAGGGCAGGGGCTTTGGTCCATCCTGAATAGGAGGAGCTGGGCTGCTTCTCCGTGGGGACAACACGCCGGGTTAACGCCCTGCTGGGCCTTCTTCCACGCCGCTTTCACCCAGAAGGGAAAGCCTTAGAGGCCTGGCTGTGTGCAGGTCTTTACTCTGTGCCCTGGACCCTTACTGGCTCACTTAATCCTCACAAAAAATCCTCCTTTGCAATTTTTACAAAGAAAAATTTGAGCATCATGAGGCAAAGTAACATCCAGCCCTGTAGATGATGAGTGGGAGTAAAGGCAGAGCCTGCCCATCTAACCGCGGCACACAGCACTGTGGGGCCTCTCAATGACTTTTTAGTCTAATCTTTTTTGTTTTTTTTAGAAATGTGTCTTTTTCTTGCATGTTTATGAGGTTTATTTTTTATTTTTAAAGAAATTAATTAATTTTGTGCTGGGTTCCACTACCAATGGCAGGGACCATGGTTAATCAAACATTCGATCTATTACCTCCTTATCTATCATTTATTCAGGGAATATTGAGTGGACAGACTCATGTCATAGAGTGGAAAACCACAGGCTTTGGAATCAGAGACACTCAGATTTACAACCCAGTTTCCAGGAGTGACCTAGAATAAGTCAGTCTCCGTGAACCAGAGTTTTCCAGTATGTGAAATGGGGATTGTAATACCTGTTTTTACTGCAAGAATTGGAAATAATTCTTTCAACATATCTAGCACAGAGTGAATGCTGATAAATATGAATTCTTCCTTGAGGAGTAACAAGTCTATAACTTATTCTTTGCTCTCACGACTCACATTTGATACAACTTGCTATGTGCCCCATCTACTGAAGCATAGTGATGGGGCTGAATCATGTGATGTGTGAGCTGATATTACAGATGTCTGTGTAGCTCCTACGTCAGAGGATGCGGAATGGCATCATGGGAACATCCTTGAGCTTTAAGACCCCAGGGAGAATGTCTCCCACTGGGACCATGTTAACCAGGCAAGGCCATGATGCAGTAACAAAAAGCCCTGAGTCTCAATGCTAAGCTTAACGCAATCAACTTAAAAATTTTATTTTATTGAAGTATATAGTTCATTTACAATGTTGTGTTAATTTCTGCTCTACAACAAAGTGATTCATCCATATATATGTATTCTTTGTCACGTTCTTTTCCTTTATGCTTTATTATAGGCTATTGAATACAGTTCCCTGTGCTATACAGTAGGATTTTGTTGTTTATCTCTTTGAGATATAATAATTTACATCTGCTAATCCCCAATTCCCAATCCATCCCTCCCTGACCCCGTCCCCTTGGCAACCAAAGTCTGCTCTCTGTATCTGTGAGCCTGTTCCCATTTCACAGATGGGTTTTTGGTGTCATATTGTAGATGCCACATATAATTGATATTGCATGAGGTTTGTCTTTCTCTTTCAGGCTTACTTCACTCAGTGTGATAAACTCGAGGTCCATCCGTGTTGTGCAAATGTCATTACTTCATTCTCTTTTTTGTTGAGTATTACTCCATTGTGTATATATGTAGCAGATCTCTTTTATCCATTCATCTGCTGATGGACGTTGAGCTTGACTCTCCATATCTTGGGTGTTGTGAACAGAGCTGCTATGAACATAGGTGTACACCCATGAGTGGGATTGCTGGGTCATATAGCAGCTCTATTTTTAATTTTTAAAGGAACCTCCATGCTGTTCTCCATAGTGGCTGCACCACCTTACATTCCTACCACAGTGTGGAAAGGTTCCCTTTTCTCCACACCCTCCCCAACACTTGCTATTTGTAGACTTTTCAATGATGGCCATTCTGACGAGAGTGAGGTGGTACCTCACTGTAGTTGTGAACATCATCAACTTTTCTTTATGTCTCATTCCACACATGTAATGTCATGGATCCCTGTGCCTGACACTGGTCAGGCTGATGCAGGCACCACCATCGAACGGCTGTACCATCTGAGATGCACAGGCTCCTGGTAGTTGGTGTAGGAAAGACGCTGCTGGGGGGTGTGCACTCGGGGTAAATGGTGCTCATCACTCTGGCTCACAGCCTGCACGTCTGTCCAGATCCTGCCTAACTGCACAGGGCAGGGAAATCCACCCTCATGTTTGAACAGAGGGGATAAATGGATGTGAACAATTGCTCCTAGACTCTCCACAGGAAGATCTTGTTTCTGTGAAATCAGTCATTTCTCTGCAGCTCAGACTCCAATCTGAAAGGAACATCTTCCTGTGAAAAGACATTTAAACAGACATAGAGAATAGACTTACGGATATGGGGAGAGAGGAAGAGAGGGTGAGATGATTGGAAAGAGTAACAGGGAAACTTACATTACCATATGTAAAATAGCCAATGGGGATTTGCTGTATGTCTCAGGAAACTCAAACAGGGACTCGTATCAACCTAGAGAGGTGGGATGGGGAGGGAGCTGGGAGGGAGGTTCAATAGAGTATACCTATGGCTGATTCATGTTGAGGTTTGACAGAAAGCAGAAAATTCTGTAAAGCAATTATCCTTCAATAAAAAATAAATACATTAAAAAAAAACCCAAAAATCTTTTTTTACCGGAAAAATGCAGGACACCCCAATAGGTGCAGGACAGAGTGCTTGACTCAAACCAGAGAAAGAAGTCTTGATTGGTGATGTCTCTGGATTCAGATGTTAAGAGAGGATCCGGCCAAGGGAGAAGCCAGCCCGCCCTCTCACACAGCCCAGCTTTTACCAGGCTTCTCCAATACAAGGATGTTGGTTTGTACAGAAATGGAGGTTAGGGTTTTAGAAGTTGGAGAACAAAGAAGAGCTGGGTTGTGCCATGGTTCACCCCCATGGTTGGATGGATTTGACATCTGACAGGGTTTTGGAGAATGAACGTCATCATTAAAATCAGCTTCAAAAGCAAAGAATAACCAAACATTCTGCATTTTCCCTGATGGTTCACCATAGCTATCCCTATATTATCACACCACTGTACCATTCTTGGGAATTTTTAAAATTTTCATTTAATTTTTTAAAAATGGAAGTGTAGTTAATTTAGGCTTCCTGGGTGTTTCAAGTGGTAAAGAACTTGCCTGTCAGTGCAGGAGACATAAGAGACATGGGTTCGATACCTGGGTCAGGAAGATCCTCTGGAGGAGGGCATGGCAGCCCATGCCAGGATTCTTGCCTAGAGAATCCCATGGATAGAGGAGCCTGGTGGGCTACAGCCCATGGGGCTGAAAAGAGTTGGATGTGATTGAAGTAACTTAGTATGCATGCTCATAGTTAATTTACAATGTTGTGTTAGTTTCAAGGGTACAGTAAAGTGATTCAGTTATACATACTTACAGTCTTCTCCATTAATGGCTGTCATAAGATACTGAGTGTAGTTCCACGTGCTATAGAGCAGGGCCTTGTTGATTATGTTTTATATATCGCACCGTGTCTATGTTAATCTCTGTTAGCTTATCTGCCCCCCTTTCCCCCTTGGCAACCATAAATTTGTTCTCTATGTCTGTGACTCTGTCTGTGTTTTGTAAATAAGTTCTCTGTAGCATGTTTTAGATTCTGCATATTATAAGTGATATCATATGATATTTGTCTCTGTCTGACTTACTTCACTTACTGTGATAATCTCTAGGTCCATCCATGTTGCTGTAAATGGCGTTATTTCATTCTCTTTTATGGCTGACTGATATTCCATTGGAGAAGGCAATGGCACCCCACTCTAGTATTCTTGCCTGGAAAATCCCATGGACGGAGGAGCCTAGTAGGCTGCAGTCCATGGGTCGCTAAGAGTCGGACACGACTGAGTGACTTCACTTTCATTTTTCACTTTCATGCATTGGAGAAGGAAATGGCAACCCAGTCCAGTGTTCTTGCCTGGAGAATCCCAGGGATGGGGGGGCCCTGGTGGGCTGCCGTCTATGGGGTCGCACAGAGTCGGACATAACTGAAGTGACTTAGCAGCAGATATTCCATTGTATATGTGTACATCTTCTTTATCCACTCATCAGTCAGTGGCTGTTAGGTTGCTTCCGTGTCACGGCTACTGTGAACAGTGCTGCCGTGAACACTGGGGTGCGTGCGTCTTTTCTGATGAGGGTTTTCTCCAGATATGTGACCAGGGCGTTCAGAGCAACTTAGAACCTTTTGTTTTGAGCTATTCCTCCCCTGGATACCTGATGCTCTGGTGGAAGAAGATGCATGTGGGACCCTGAGCTCTCACTCATTAGCTGTTTGGATTTGGGCTTACTCTCTTTTAGCCTCAGTTTCTTCATCAGTACTATGGGGACAATGATAAACTGGATGTGTGACTATCATGAACATCAGATGAAATGAGATGTGAAATGAGGTACACCAACAGTCATGGCTGATAAAAAGCCAGTCACAAAAATGTTATTTGGTGTGCTCTCTGTTTATTTACCCCCTGACTTGCTGGGGCTTCAGTTTGAATTACTGTGTACTCTGGACAACTTGCCCTGGGATGCCGAGATTTTGATCACAAAGGATGCTCTTTCAACCTGTATCTCCCTTCACCCCGGCTTCTTTCTGCACCAGGGAGACCCAACGCCCTGAGTTGGTTCTCACCCAGTAACTCCCCTATTGTCCCAGAAAAAAGCCTAATAACTTTTTCCTGTCACTATCATCAGGACCACTCAAGACATCTGGCTGCCAGCTGCATGATTAGCCAGGGCATTGGCGGGCTCTTCTTCCAGGATGGAGAGAATCTGCTGGAAGATGATAGTCACTGACCACATGTCACATTATGCCAAAGGAGAAAAATCAGGAAAGGAACAGGAAAGGGGGCAGCAAATACATTTTCACCAGGACTTAGATTTATTCTGGAGAAACACGAACTGATTTAGAAAACGGATACTGCTGAAAGGCAGGATCAAAGCAGTGCTTTGCCGGGGACCAGTTTCTGGGAGGACGAGATAACACAGGTGTTTATCTGAAGCCCTTTAACACATGCACATACGACAACTTTTTCTAGCTAATTAAAAATTTCGTTTTACTGATGGCATTCCCAAACTCTTGTCAATCTCTGTGGCAGACAAATGCTTGATGGAGGTGAATTTTCCAGTTTGGATGCTGTTTGGGTAATTCATAGGCCTCAAAAATAGAAAGTGATTGAGATGGGAAGGACCTTGACAACTCATTTTGTTAGCATCTCGGTTCTGCCCCCAGGATATCTTTTATGGCATGTATAATCCACGTTGCAATGATGAGGCCAGTCTTTCCATTCATCCATCTACTCAACAGCAAAGTGTTGACTAACAATAAAAATAAATAGCTGAGGTTTATTAAGTTTTCACCTTTATGCCAGATACCATGCTGAATGTTTCACACTAATATTCTCATTTTACAATGAGAATTCCCTGAGGGATAGATTATTACTATCCTACTATTTAGATGTGGCTTTGGAAGGTTGAGTATCTGACACCTAAGACAGAGCTGTTCGGGGACTTCCCTGGCGGTCTATTGGCTAAAATTCTACGCTCCCAATGCAGGGGGCCTGGGTTTGATCTCTGGTCAGGGAACTAGATCCCACATGCCACAACTAAGGGTTCACATGCTGCAAGCAAAGATACCACATGCCGCAGCTAAGACCCAGCACAGCCAAATAAATAAATACACATTAAAAAACATAAAAACAGGGCTGTGATGAAGACACAGTCCTGCCTTCAAGGAGCTTATAGTCGAGTGAGGACACACACCGAGTGCATACAGCATAATAAGCATGTATAGCACTGAGGCTGTGTTACCAAAGTCCCTGGAGACCAGCTTAGTGCAGCAAGGGGATGTCAAGGAAGGCTTCCTGGAGGAGGTGATGTTTGGATTGAGACTCGAGTAATAAACTAAGAAAAACATGGGATGGAGCAGTCCTACCCCAAAGCCATCATCAAATGTGATTTTAGCCAGGTTTTTCTGGCTTGTTTTATTATATCAGAAACAGTTTGTGCAGTAAGTTGGAGGTTAAGGCTTTTGAAATTAGGAAAAGTAGGTTGACACCTAGACCATCTCTTAGGCCCAGTGTATGGATGAGTAGCCCTAGAGTTTGGCTTCTGAGTGTGGTAGGAGCAAAGACCGGGAGGAGGAAGCAGCATAGCAGTTGGCTTAATGAATAGGGTGAGGACATGTGGTTCAGTATGAGGGGCGTGGGATGAAGCCAAGTGGAGAAGGATGAGGCTGGAGGGGGTGCAGGGATCAAGGGCCCCAAATTCTTTCCTT
The DNA here is from genome assembly GCF_019320065.1 of Cervus canadensis. Lineage (NCBI taxonomy): Eukaryota > Metazoa > Chordata > Mammalia > Artiodactyla > Cervidae > Cervus > Cervus canadensis. The sequence goes on along the minus strand of NC_057400.1, from coordinate 4,908,924 downwards.
TAAAATTTATTTTATACAAGGATACTTGATTTGCAATGTTGTGTTATTTTCAGATATACAGCAAAGTGATTCAATTATATGTATATCTACATTCTTTTTCATATATATTTCCATTATGGTTTACTAAGGGATATCAAATACAGTTCCCTGTGCTATACGGCAGGACCTGGTTGTTTACCTATCCTGTATATGATCGTTCGCCTCTGCTGGCCCCAGACTCCCAATCCACGCCTCCCCACGGCCCTGTCCTCCCTCCGCCTTGGCAACCACAAGTCTTTTCTCTATGCCTGTGAGTTCTTTTCTGTTTAATAAATTTATTTTTGTTTGTCTTTCTCTGTCTGACTTACTTCACTACTATGATAATCTCCAGGTCTATTCATGATGCTGCAAATGTCATCATTTCCTTCTTTTTGGGGGCTGAGTAGTATTCCCTTGTACACGTGTCCCATATCTTCCTTATCCATTCATCTGTTGATGAGCAAGCAAGTTGTTTCCATGTCTTGGCTTTTATAAATAGTGCTGCTATGGACATAGGGGTGCATGTATCTTTTCAAATTAAGAGTTTTGCTTGATCCTCATTTAATGTAGGGTCACCATCTCTGCCAAAGTTGGGCCCCTACAAGTGGACACTTGCCCTCAGGGGAGGGGCTGATTTCAGTCTCACTGTTCCCAGCTCCCGTCCTCATTGATTTTCCAGCTACTGTGCTTGCTCCCACCAGAGACAAAGTGGGGGTGGAGAAGAGGGCCAAGAATGGGGACATCCTTACTGGACTGATGCTGCAGGGAGGTGGCTCTGCCCTCTGGCCTGGCAGGTGCTCTTGTGGGTACCTCTGAGGATTCTTTGGGGATTTCCTGGGAGATACTTATCTATCAAGAGGATGCACTGGGAATTCCCTGGTGGTCCAGTGGTTGAGACTTGGGTCTTTCACTGCCATGGCTGGAGTTTGGTCCTGGGTCTGGGAACTAAGATCCTACAAGCTATGTGGGGAAAAAAAAGAAAAGAAAAAAAAAAGATGCACTGCTCACTCCTCAGTTTCTGCCTCTGCATCCTTCTGTCTCCACAATGAGCCCCCTCCTGCGCCTCTATTTATGATCAATTTTCAGACAAGCCGGGGTCAACATTTCTATTATGAGTTCATCTCAACCTGCAGGCTTCCCTCTCTTTGATCTGCTCTTTGATTTGCACTTACTTCCCAGATGCAGTCAGCCTTGGCTTTCCCAGACAAGCCCCTTCTGTGTCCCCATCAGCAGGGAATGCATGGCAAAGCCTGTCAGATGCTGGGGTGATTGGGTGGCCCCCCTCCATCCTTCCCTGTGTTGGTGGATGACACTCCCGGTGACCTCCTCTAAAGCAATCTTTCTTCAGTAAATAACCTTGTGTGTGTGTGCTCAGTCGTGTCCAGCTCTTTATTACCACAGGGACTGTGGCCTGCCAATCTCCTCTGTCCATGGAGTCTAGGTAAGAATGCTGGAGAGGGTTGCCATTTTCTTCTCCAGGGGATCTTCCTGACCCAAGGATCAAATACACATCTCTTGCGTCTCCTGCACTGGCAGATGGGTTCTTTACCAGTGTCACCTGGAAAGCCCCTAACCTTATTTTTTAATTGACATATAGTTGATTTACAATGATGTATTAGTTTCAGTTGTATAGCACAATGATTCAGTTATACATACATATATGTGTGCATGCTAAGTCGCCTCAGTCATGTCTGACTGTGCAATCCTATGCACCATGGCCCACCATCTTCCTCTGTCCAAGGGATTCTCCAGGCAAGAATACCAGACTGGGCAGCCATGCTCTCCTCCAGGGATCTTCACAATCAAGAGATAGAATTGGTGTCTCTCATATCTCCTGCTTTGGCAGGCAGGTTCTTTACCACTAGTGACACCTGGGAAGCCCAGACACACACACATATATATTCCTATTCTTTTTTCAGATTCTTTTCCCTTACAGGTTATCATGAGACATTGAATATATTTCCCTGTGCTATACAGGGAGCTAGGTCCTTATTGTTCACCTATTTTATATATAGTAGTGTGTATATCTTAATCTCAAATTCTTGTTTTGTCCCTCCCTGCTTTCCCCTTTGGTAACCATAAGTTTGAAAAAATAAATCACTTAATATTTATTCTTGATGCTTTTCTATCTTCACTGACAATTGGTTATTTGGCTGGTTCTCACGACTAGGTTTGAAACGTCACACTGAGCTCTTTATTGCACCTCGATTTTGCAGGCTGATGTTTACTATATGTCAATGTCGCCTTTGAAAGCGCCAGCTGAAGATTCTGTGGCATGATGCTTTCAATCTTTCCCACATGCCTAATGCATTTGAGACTTAGAGCTATACTGTGGACAGGGAAGGTGTTTTTGTCTCCATGTTTCAAATGAAGAAATTATTAACATTATGGTAAGAAAAAGTCCTGTGGGCCTGTGGACTGGACCACGTCAGGAGGGTCAGGCTCAGTAGCTACCTCTGGACAGGGCCGTCACCTGTGACCCAGAGAGCAGTGCCTAAGGGAAGCCTGGTTGGGACAGAGTCCCAGGGGCATAATGTCACTCAGGCTGGGGCTGAGTAAAATAGAGACAAGAGCTCACCCACCCTGTGTCTTTGGGTAGCAAGAAGCAGGAGGCAGCTTCGAGAGTTAAAACGAACTGTTAGGCTCCTGTGAGCTGGAGCAAGTCTCTCCGTGTCTCTGCGCCTCAGTTTTTCTTCTCTGTTTAATGGGAGCATGAATATCTTCCTCTCAAGGTTGTCGCAGGACTGGATGAAATGGCATTTATTAAATTCCAGCGCACTCTTCACCAGAGGAGAGGTGGTACGCAGGAGCCACAGTTCTTGAGGTAAAGCTACGGTTGTCAAGCTGAGGGGTGCCTGGCCCCCTCTGTGGGTGGGGTCAGAAGGAGAGAATTAGTAAGAACTTCATCTAGAACTGGAAGCAGAAAGCAAAAGTCCTTGGTGATCTTCTTTCCTTCTTTCCTTTGTTTCTTTTTAAAATCAAAGGGTAGTTGATACATAATGTTAGTTTCAGGTTTATAGCAAAGTGATTAAGTTATACATTATATATATATATATATATATATATTTCATTATAGGTTATTACAAGATATTGAATATAGTTCCCTGTGCTATAATGGAGGTCCTTGTTGGTTATCTATTTTATATATAGTGGTGTGTATTTGTTAATTCATACTCAATTTATTTGACGATTTTTCTAATTTCCTTTCTCCTAGTATTTAGGATCCTGGTTTGCTTTGGAAACAGCAAGGGAGCCAGGAGCTGGGGAGACTTCTGAGCCAGTCCCAGTGACAGGCACCCCCAGAGAGCAGAGAGAGGAGCAGTGACTGTCCAAGGGAGGAAGCAGGCTGCATTTCTGGGCCCCAGTGAAGAGGAGACAGAGGTGCCCAGCCTGTGGCCTTGGGAAGAGGGAGCCCCTGGAGGCCGAGGAGTCAGGAGGCCCGTGAGCAAGGTGGCCCTGCCCAGTCCTCTGTGGAGCTGTGGGGTGTGGAAGATGAGCTTCTGGCCCCGGGAACACGCAGCAAAGACACCAAGGCCAGTCCAAACACCAGGCCACCCTTTTCTTTGCTTGAGTTGAATCTCACTGTAGTGACATTGTAGAGGCTGAGGCAGAAGAACAGGTAGAAACGGAAAATCCTTCTGTGCTATAGGTTCTGAGGTGTGTTGTCCTCAGGCCTTACAAGGCTGCTATGTCTGCATTTGTGTGTGCTTTAGGAAAGAACAGAGCAAAGCCACAGAGACCATAAAATGATCAGATGTTGCTGGGCATTTTTTTTTTTTTCATTTTATTTTTTAGGGGAGGGATTGAGGGGGATGACTAGGTGGAACACAGAGGACTTTAAGGACAGTGAAAAAATCTGTGTGTTACTATAATAATGGGCACATGTCACTGTGCTTTTGTCCAAACCTATAGAATGTATAACGTCAAGAGTGAACCCTAACATAAAAGCTGGACTTTGGGTGATGATAGTCTGTCAGCGTAGGTTCACCCATTGGACAAATGACCCATCTCGTGGGGGCTGTTGATAAGGGGTTAGGCTGTGCATGTGTTGGGGGAAGGGTATACAGGAAGTCTCTGTCCCTGCAGTTCAATGTGTGCCTGTGAGCTAAGTCGCTTCAGTTGTGTCCGACTCTTTGCGACCTCATGGACTGTAGCCCACCAGGCTCCTCTGTCAATGGGATTCTTCAGGCAAGAATACTGGAGTGGGTGGCCATGCCCTCCTCCAGGGGATCTTCCCAACCCAGGGATCAAAGCCGCATTTCCTGCAGCTCCTTCATTGCAGGCAGATTCCTTACCACTGAGCCACCAGGAAATAATGCTATGAAATTTAAACTGGTCTGGAAAATAAAGTCTTTATAAAAAATAGAATCTACTGTGTGTTTAATCGCACTATCATTCCTATTTATCCTGGTTTGAGTAATGGTTTTACAAAGTACCAAGTATCTTTTTCTTTCCAGTCTTCATTCTCAATGCTGTTGGGTTTATCATAACTGACTGGGTTTGAATTTTTTCCAACAGCATTTGCTGGTGTGAATGTGATTGTACATGTGTGCACTTAGCATGAGATAACAGACAGATGGGTAGATGGGAAGAAGCATCAGATGTGACAAGCCCGTCTTCCACTTGTCTTTTCAATAGTGTGTCCCATGTTTGTATGAGTGGAGTCCATTCTGCTTCCTATAGAGTGAAATTTACTTCTTTATGTGCTGGGGTGTGCGTGGGGCTCCTCTTACGGCAGCCTTTACCCTGAATATTCTGTCAAGGCTTTGTTCTTAGTAGCTTCTATGCCTGGTAAAGTGAATTGATTGATTTATGGTCTCTGTAATTGGGCTTTCAAACTTGAGCATGTGTCTGAAACACCTGGAGAGCTTGTTCAAACACAGATCACTGAGCCCTAGGCCCATTGGGTCTAATTCAGTATGCCCAGGAGGCGCCTGATTAATTTCCCAGGCAATGCTGGTGCTGCCGATTCAAGGACCCAGTTTGAGAAACACTGGGCCTGTGAACAATTCAAATAAAAGTTGATGTCATTTCTCCAAAGAACCCACACTAGAAACTAATTGTTTACTCCTAGGGTTCTAAGGGCTTCTTCAGTGGCTCAGACAGTAAAGAATCTGCTGCAGCAGACTGAATAACCCTTTCACTTCCACTTTTTACTTCAGGGCTTTAAAGTATAACATATGTGTGTGCTAAGTCACTTCACCATGTCTGACTCTTTGTGACCATGTGGACCGTAGCCTGCCAGACTCCTCTGTCCGTGGGATTCTTCAGGCAAGAAGACCAGAATAGGTGCCATGCCCTCCTCCAGAGGATGCTCCTGACCCAGGGATCAAACCCGGGTCTTTTAGTCTCCTGCATTGGCAGGCAGACTCTTTACCTCTAGTGTCATCTGAAGAATTCAGTTCAGTTCAGTTCAGTTCAGTTGTTCAGTCGTGGCTGACTCTTTGTGACCCCATGAACCTCAGCACGCCAGGCCTCCCTGTCCATCACAAACTCCTGGAGTTTGTTCAAACCCATGTCCATCAAGTTGGTGATGCCATCCAACCACCTCATCCTCTGTTGTCCCCTTCTCCTCCTGCCCTCAATCTTTTCCAGCATCAGGGTCTTTTCAAATGAGTCAGCTCTTCGCATCAGGTGGCCAAAGTATTGGAGTTTCAGCTTCAGCATCGGTCCTTCCAATGAACACCAAGACTGATCTCCTTCAGGATGGACTGGTTGGATCTCCTTGCAGTCCAAGGGACTCTCAAGAGTCTTCTCCAATACCACAGTTCTAAAGCATCAGTTCTCCGGCACTCAGCTTTCTTTATAGTCCAACTCTCACATCCATACATGACCACTGGAAAAACCATAGCCTTAGAGTAATGTCTCTGTTTTTTAATATGCTATCTAGGTTGGTCATAACTTTCCTTCCAAGGAGCAAGTGTCTTTTAATTTCATGGCTGCAATCACAATCTCCAGTGATTTTGGAGCCCAGAAAAATAAAGTCAGCCACTGTTTCCACTGTTTCCCCATCTATTTGCCATGAAGTGATGGGACCATCTAGATGCCATGATCTTAGTTTTCTGAATGTTGAGCTTTAAGCCAACTTTTTCACTCTCCTCTTTCACTTTCATCAAGAGGCTCTGTAGTTCCTCTTCACTTTCTGCCATAAGGGTGGTGTCATCTGCATATCTGAGGTTATTGATACTTCTCCTGGCAATCTTGATTCCAGCTTGTGCTCCCTCCAGCCCAGCGTTTCTCATGATGTACTCTGCATATAAGTTAAATAAACAGGGTGACAATATACAGCCTTGACGTACTCCTTTTGCTATTTGGAACCAGTCTGTTGTTCCATGTCCAGTTCTAACTGTTGCTTCCTGACCTGCGTACAGGTTTCTCAAGAGGCAGGTCAGATGGTCTGGTATTCCTATCTCTTTAAGACTTTTCCACAGTTTATTGTGATCCACACAGTCAAAGGCTTTGGCATAGTTAATAAAGCAGAAATAGATGTTTTTCTGGAACTCTCTTGCTTTTTCAATGATCTGGTGGATGTTGGCAATTTGACATCTGGTTCCTCTGCCTTTTCTAAATCCAGCTTGAACATCTGGAAGTTCATGGTTCACATATTGCTGAAGCCTGGCTTAGAGAATTTTGAGCATTACTTTACTAGCATGGGAGATGAGTGCAATCGTGCGGTAGTTTGAGCATTTTTTGCCATCGCCTTTCTTAGGGATTGGAATGAAAACGGACCTTTTCCAGTCCTGTGGCCGCTACTGAGTTTTCCAAATTTGCTGGCATATTGAGTGTAGCACTTTCACAGCATCATCTTTCAGGATTTGAAATAGCTCAACTGGAATTCCATCACCTTCACTAGCTTTGTTCGTAGTGATGCTTCCTAAGGCCAACTTGACTTCACATTCTAGGATGTCTGGCTCTAGGTGAGTGATCACACCATTGTGATTATCTGGGTCTTGAAGATCTTTTTTGTACAGTTCTTCTGTGTATTCTTGCCACCTCTTCTTAATATCTTCTGCCTTTGTTAGGTTGCTACCATTTATGTCCTTTATTGAGCCCATCTTTGCATGAAATGTTCCCTTGATATTAGTCAAAAAGGAAAGTTATGTGCAGCTTTATTAACCAAAGCAAGTTCCAGAAATGCCAAAGCAAGCCCAAGGTAACTCTAGGCTGGGATACAGTATAGGCTTCAGGGGAAAGCATGGTTTCTACACCTGAACCCAAGTGCTTATCTTCAGTAACTACTGAGGATCAGAGCTGGGACTTGAATTCAGGCAGAGTTTGGCTCATTGGGTAGAGATTGCTGTTGCCATCGAACAGATGGTGAAATGGAGTTTCAGAGGAGTTAAGTGACTTGCTTAGAGTTGCACAGTTGGTAAGTGATGGAGTCAGAATTTAAACCCAGCCCCGTGGGCCATAGAGCTGGGGCTGCGTCCACTCCAGGTTCTGCCCTTTAGGACAGCTACAACGGATGAGGTCTACACATGGGTGCTTGTGGTAATTTCTTCCATGGGATAAGTGTAGCACTTTCTCCAGTACTCTCCTTGAGTGGCATGGCCCTTGCTTTGATGCATAATTTCCTGTAGAGTGTCAGAAAGTCTTTCATGTGATTTTTGGTTTCATCTTATACATGAACTCAAACCTCCATTATGGGTGAAGACAAAAAGTGAACGCTTGATTTGCTTAAAAATTGCCAAGACAGCTAGAGGTGGGTCTGGACTTAAACGGAGCATTCTCAACCTAGGGCCAGGCACTCATTGTTCAACCATCTTTGGGATGTGGTCAGGGAATCTATTTCCCTTTCCATGTTCTCAAATTGGGGGTGGAGGAGGGGAGATCATACGGACACACTGGTAATATTTTCATGCTGTTTCTGCTAAAAGTCAAACCTGTGCTGATACCATGGCTGTTTCTGGCATCTCTGTTGAGTTATTTATCCTACGTCCATATCACGCACACCATTTACACACACAGAGATGCAATCTATGCATTTGAAGGATGGTTATGATCAGGGCTGCTCTATTACTTTACAAAAAGCTTCAGGAAATATGGTGTTTTTCTCAAAATGCCAATATAAAAGTTGATATAAAGATTGGTGATGTGTAAGCTTTGACATTACATAAAAATATATAGGCATTGTAAAAGTTAACAACCGTTTTATTTATAATTATATTGCAGATTGGGATTTTTATATCCGCATTGTCAACAGTAACCTTTCCGCCTTCCCTTCCTTCTTGACCACAAATGTTTATGCTAGGTTTTCATGTCTGTGTTTCCTCCTGTCACACCAGAGCTCACAGTGTCTTTCCTGAGTCTTCAGTCTATGCGTGTCACCCACTGTCCCCCCGGGAAAAACAGTTCTTATCCCACTGCATCCATAATTCTTGGGGTCCTACTGTTTGCTATTTTGTTACTGCCATGTAAGTACAAACCATAGTTTTCTCATTCTGTATATCCTCATATTAATAATAATGCTTTTGGATTGTCACATCTGTCTTGCAAGATAGAAAAGTTACATTCAGCTGAAATTTGAGTCCCTGGATTAAGAAATGTCCGTTATCTGACTCTTACGGGTTTATAAGGATAAAGATTCAAACTCTTCTCTTCACATACGTATGAGGAAGATAATAGCACATCTTTATCCTTTGCTCAGAGCTGCTTTAAGGGAAAAAATACCTCATCTTAAATATTTGTTCTTCTCTACAAAAGATTCCCTATTGAACAGGGAGCTATTACTTTTAGTTGGCAGAAAACCACTTTGGAGGAGCATTTAAAGTGGGAAGAGAGAAAAAAAAAAATAAAGTGGGAAGAGAAAAGCAATAGCCATATAATATGTGAAACTATTGACCCTGGAATAATGCTACTTTCTTTTTTCCAGTTTCTTTATAAATTGAAGTATAGTTAATTTACAATGTTGTGTTAGTTTCAAGAGTACAGCAAAGTGATTCAGTTATACAAACACACGTGTGTATTTTCAAATTATCAAGGATTTTAAAGTTAGTGGGTAGGAAAAGTAATCTTTTTGTGAGCATCTGCCATGTGATGTTCCCCTTATTCAGACATCACACATATTATCTCATCTCATCTTTGTATAAACCCTGCAAAAGCGTTGTCCCTCTTTATGGACAAAGAATGAAAGCTCAGAGAAGTTGAACAATTTGTCTAAGTCAATATAGCTGGAAAACAGTACAGTTGGGATTGAAACCCTGAGTAGGTCTGAATCCAGAATCTGAACCAGGATTATCTTTTCTATCTTTTGGGTCTTAGAATCAGTGGCTGGAAATCCAGAGACCCCAGTTAATTTGAAGAATGTAAGAATGCTGTTTGGCAAAGCTTTGGCTCTGCTGGAGAGTTCAGCAGGACACCTTTGAATTCAAATCTGAATGCAATTTGTAAAAGGGTTTCCAGCGTGGGGCTGCCAGTTGTCCCCTCCACCGCTGTTCTCTAGTCTCAGGGGGTGTTACAGGGCTGAGATTTACCTTTGAAAAAGAAAAGATCAGAGGCACAGGCTCTGAAATGCAGATACTGTTTCAGCAGCCCGCATTCCCCTATTCACTGCTGTCTATGCACTTGATTTCCTCTTAAAACAGAATATAGAAACTACTTGACCTCAGTGAGATGGTTGCTTATTTGGATGAGATCATGACGAGATGAAATTATCATGGCAGGCACTTGACAGTTGCTTTATTAATTAGACGGCTTTATTTAGCAGACATTCTTCACATCATTCTCCTTTCTGCATGTGCAGGAGAGGCAGCTACTTGTGTGCTGTGAATTGGGGAGTGCTGGGGGGTGCGGACCCTCATCCCAGAATAGCTATGGCTTGCTGCCCAGCATCACGAGACAGTATGACATCACATGTCACTAGTCCAGGAAAAGATAACAATTCAAAAAAGTACACGTGGATGGACCTAGACAGTGTCATACGGAGTGAAGTCAGAAAGAGGAAAATAAATACTGTGTATTAACTCACATCTGTGGAATCTAAAAAATGGTACAAATGATCTTATTTGCAAAGCAGAAGTAGAGACACAGGCATAGAGAACAGATGTATGGATATCATGGAGGAAAGGGGCTGGTGGGAGAAACTGGGAGATTGGGGTTGACGCAATCAACCCCAATTGATTCGGTTGAGGCAGATCCTTTACCGAACACTATTGATGCTGTGTGTAAGGCAGGTAACTGGTGAGACCGTACTGTGAGCAGAGGAGACTCTGCCTGCTGCTCTGTGGTGATCTGAGAGAGAGAAAGTGTGAAAGGGAGAAGACAGATATACTAACATATGTACGGATGATTCATTTTCCTGAGCCGTAGAATCTAGCACTGCAGCAGAATCTGTAGTTGTAAAGCAACTATACTCCAGTAAAAATTAATTTAAAAAAACCCCCAGATTCAAAGTACAATTTCTACTAAGTGCATAGTGAAAGTGAAAATTGCTCAGTCATGTCCAACTCTTTGCAACCCCATGAACTATATAGTGTATGGAATTCTCTAGGCCAGAATACTGGGGTGGGTAACCTTTCTCTTCTCCAGGGCATCTTCCCAACCCAGGGATCGAACCCAGGTCTCCCGCATTGTGGGCAGATTCTTTACCATCTGAGTCACAAGGGAAGCCCAAGAATACTGGAGTGGGTAGTCTGTCCCTTCTCCAGCAGATCTTCCCAACCCAGGAATCGAACCGAGGTTTCCTGCACTGCAGGCGGATTCTTTACTAACTGAGCTATCGAGGAAGCCCTGTCTTAAGTAGGGGCCATCTGTATTATTCTCTGCCCCCATAATTTAATAGCTGCTCTGTTTCTCCTGGTCCTGGTAGAGTCGGTACAGTAACCCTGGTCACTGCCTGTTGGTTGAGAAGAAGGCGGAGCTCAGAGTGGTCAGCAAGCCATCTCAGGTTAAAGTTCAGTGGGCCAGTCGTTGAGCCCTTCTGGTAAAGGCGCTACTGCTTTGTTCTAGTATTAGTATTAGTCGCTCAGGCGTGTCCGACTCTTTGCGACCCCATGGACTGCTGCCCACCAGGGTCCTCTGTCCTTGAGATTTTCCAGACAAGGATGCTGGAGTGGGTTGCCATTTCCTTCTCCAGGAGATCTTCCCAACCCAGGGATCGAACCCAGGTCTCCTACACTGCAGGCAGATCCTTTACCGACTAAGCTACAAGGGAAGCCCAACAGACCTCAAAACCAGCAGACTCCAAACTGATGGAGGTGTGAAGATAAATTCTGAAAGTTGGTTATAGGAATATCAGTAAAGATGCTACTCCTGCCTTCATGGCTTCCTTCTCCACCTTTACACTTGGCTGTCAGAGACAAAGTCCTTTGCTAACTGCTGTATTTTATGATTGCTTCACAACTATGCACGGGGTTGTCTCTGAGCTGGTGCCACAATGAATTTTTAACAGACCACCGCAATTTTCTAGAAGGTCGTCTGTTCCTGCATAGTGGGTAAAGTGGTAAGAATGATAAATGCCAAGGGCACAAGTCTATTACCTCACTCATGCTGCTGAAATAAATTTTCTTTTTGTGAGAAGCAGTGCTATATAGAAGCAGTAGATTGGTGATAACAAAGCCGTTCAGTAGGTTCAGAGATGAGAGCCCAGCTTCTGCCAGAGAAGGCATATCCAAGTCCAGAGTGTTTCTGTTCTAGTGAGGGGAAATTGCTGACCCTTCGTGAGAAGGGCCCCAGTATGATGTAACTGCCACCAGGCGTCTGGCTGGTTCTCTAGGGAACTATGCCATATTGTGAACATGGTTTCCAGTTCTGATTTGGGCAGGTGAGCGCTTTGGCAATTGGAGCAGCCAGCAGAGATCAGTGTTGTTGAATCGATGCATAACTTCAGTCTGTGTCCTGGCTGCATGACTCAGGAATCCATTGAACAAGCCCTGGGATATCTGGGGAATTAGGCTGCCTTGTCTAGAATGGATCAACTTCTTTACCTGATGATGGAGACCAGCCTCTACAGTAGGCACCCTCTGGTAAAGAGTTGTATGGAAAATAGGTATCTCCATACTCTGCTCATCCTGACAAATTTACCCTACCTTCTCCTCAGAGCTCCCCACCACCATTTCTCTGAATTTAACCACTTTCTGGTCACAAGTCAATGCAGATCTATTCCTCTGACCATCTCGCCTTCCAGGCATTGTTTGATTCTGCAGATCATACCAGTAGAATTCGACCTTAGAGCTTAACCCTGTTTCTTATGAAAAAGCTGGAGCACTGATTAAGAAAGAGTAGAGATATCACCTCATACCAGTCAGAATGGTCATCATAAAAAACCTATTACCAATACACTGTTGGTGGGAATGTAAATTGGTATAGCCACTATGGAAACTAGTATTGGAGATTCCTTAAAAAACTAAAACTAGAGCTACCATGTGATCCAACACTCCCACTCCTGGGCATATATCTGGGGAAAATCATGTTTCAGAAGGATATGTGCACCCCAATGTTCATTGCAGTATTGTTTACAACAGCCAAGACTTAGAAGTAGCCTAAATGTACATTGACAGATGAATGAGTAAAGAAGATGGGGTACATATATAAATGGAATATTGTTGTTCTTGTTTAGTCACTAAGTTGTGTCCAAATATTTTTGACACCATGGACTCTAGCCCACCAGGCTCCTCTGTCCATGGAATTTTCCAGGCAAGAATACTGGAATGGGTAGCCATCCCCTTCTCCAGGAGATCTTCCCAACACAGGAATCAAACCCACATCTCCTGCTTGGCAGGCAGATTCTTTATCACTGAACCCCTTGGGAAGATCCCCACAATGGAATAATACTCAACCATAAAAAGAATGGAATCATGCCATTTGAAGCAACATGGATGGATCTGGAGATTATTATTCAAAGTGTAGTAAGTCACACAGAGAAAGACAAACATCATATGATACTGCTTACAAGTGAAATCTAAAAAAATGATAGAAATGAACTTATTTACAAAAGCAACAGGCTCACAGTCTTAGACACCAAGCTTGCGGTTACTAAAAGGGAAGGGTAGGGGGAAGGAATAAGTTACGAGTTTGAGATTGACATATACACATTGTTATGTTTGAAATAGATAATCAACAAGGACCTACTGTATAGCGTGGGAACTCTGCTCAATACTCTGTAATAACTTAAATGGGAAAAGAATTTGAAAAAGATTAGATATGTGTATAACTGAACTACTTTATTGTACACTTAAAATGAACACAACATTGCTAATCAATGATACTCCAATATAAAAGAAAAAGAATAAAAAATAAAGAAAGAAAAGAAAGAGCAGAAACCGAGAATTGAACCGGGGACATTGCCTGATTTCTGCTGAAGCCGGTTTTTCAAGCCTCCATTCTACATCGGGCCTCTCTTCTGTGGTGAGGTCAGTCTTCCCTTGTACATATACTCTGTAATCTCTCTACCTTGACTCATAAAGGAATGTGGATATTCTCAGGTTCCATCCCCACATCCTTGCTTTGCCTCCAGACTCAGGACCCTGGATAGATCTCTGCAGATTCTGGGGAGATGAGCATAAGCAGTAGCTGTTGACGGTCTCAGCTGCTTGCCACTGAAGGCAGGATTCCTAGGAGAGGTTCTAGAAGCCACTGCAGAGCCTCTTGCTTACTGTCTGTCCAAGAACTAGTGCCTGCCGACTGCTGTTGCAATGGTAGCTTCTGCTTCTTTCCACCTTCCAAATATTTCAGGAGAGTTTCTCCTTGGACGATTGAAAAAGAAACCACCCTGGCCAAGAGTCTGGGAGATATGATTTCTAGCCTTCTGCCCCTGTGCCACATGAGAGAATATCGGTTAGTAGAGTGGGTGATATCTCCCCCTCGAAGGACCTACAAGGCATACACTTGAGGAGAAAGTGAGTTGGTAACAGAGGAAAGAAGGAGCATTCCTGTAAATGAGCTATTTGGAAGGTTAGAAAGGAGATAAAGAAAAGAAAAATTGGATGGAGAATATTTCCTATCATAAGAAATAGTTTCATTATTGTCCTTGATTGAAAGATAGTTCCCAAGGACAGATGAATGATATAGTTGGCCCCATAGAAGTAGCTTATATCGTGGTGGAGACCAGTTTCTAAAAATTAATAAATTGCCAAAGATTCCTTGAATGCTGTTAAGGGAAACAATTCTCTGTGGGATTTACTCAAGTTGGTTTTGTTTATAGGAAGGCTGAAGTCTTTCTCTCCCTGATGGGTACTCTCTTAGGCATGAAATGTGTTCTGGGAAAAGCCAGGAAAGCAAGAGAGCCAAGCAATGAGTGGGACACATGTGTTTGTTAAGAGGTTTTGACAAAGCATCCGGGAGGGGCATCTGTTATGAACAGTGGGAGCTAAATTGCACTATTTTGTTTCTCTTGGTACATGCAGAGAAATGAGCCCACACGTCCCCTTTGGTATGATCGTGGAGATATGAGCTCTCTGGAAAAGATGAAGGATTTCACGTTTGAAATATGTGTAGTTTCTTGGCATCCATACCCAGAACGTCTGAGGATGAATAATGCATACACGATTATTCCTGATTAATATTTTAATCCTCAATATTGCACCAACTGGGAGAGTGTTGGCATGTTAACATCTTCAACAATAACAGGGAACAAAGATTCTGCTTCAGCCATCAGAAGAAAACTCAACTCTGTAGGCAAAGGGGACTGATGTCCAGGGAGATCCCAATCCACCTTCATGTGCAGAAATCAAAGAAAGACCCTGAGATGAAGTAGAAAAAACACAGTGGACTCGTGTCAAGATTTTTTTAAGGAAGTAAGATAAAGTCAGTGGGAGCTTTTCACCAAAAAGGTGATCCCACAGTGTCAAAGTTAGAGGGAGAGCCTGAATTACAGAGGGGTGGTGGTCTCAGGGAGCCACAGCGGTGGGCAGGATGAAGGCGCTGGGGGGGGGGGAGGAGAGTGGGAAGTGAAAGACGCAAGGAAGGGTCCTCGCAGGGTTAGGGTTAGGGTTAGGGTTAGGGCTGGGAGATCAGTTTGTATCTACACTGCGGACAGTGGCGGAGTCCTGGGCTGGCATTTCCAAGTCGTGTGGGTGGAGGCTGAGTTGGCAAATCAAAGCCACAGTGCCAGGCCTGGGAGGCCCCGGAGAGCAGGTTGTGCCCAGGGACTGCCCTCCCATGGGGCAGGACGCCAGTGAAAGCCCCCGCCTCTTCCCTGGGGCGTGTCTTCTTTGTAACGGCCCTTCTAGGACCACTTTCTCTGAGGGCAACCTGTGCGAGTGAGGCTCCAACTTTGTGGATGTGGGGAGTCCACGGTCCTGGTCGCCCACAAACATGTCTTTGTTCCCATCACCTGAAGCAGTTCTGTTGTTTTCTATTCTCTCACTCCTGCTGGAACCTGTCACCCAAGAACTGCATCCTGTTGAAGGGTGTGATTATGTCAATGAAGGCTGCTTCAGTTACAGGTGACAGAAAATCAACTCAAGCTGGCTTGAGTTGCTTTTTAAAAATGAATTTCATTACCTTGTAGAACTGAAATGTACAGAGATGGATATAGGTTCAAAAACATTAGCATATGTTTTTTTTGAACGTGGGATTCTGGGTGGGTAGGCGAAATGGATGGGGGTGATCAAAAGGTACAAACTTCTGGCTGTAAAATAAATAAGTCATAAGGATGTCACATGCAACATGGTGACTATAGTTATAAATACTTTATGGTATAACAGACGGTTGCAAAAATAAAAAGCCTAAAACAAATGAACAAATGAAAACCCCCACACAACAGAAGACAGAGAATCAAATGACGCCTTGAATCATGGGGACGCAAATGCCCAACCTCACTCATCTCTGATCATCTCTGACCTGATGTCATCCTTAGGCAGGTTTACTTTCTATGGCCGTGGACTTACAGTTTCATGAACTCGTGTCCAGAAGTAAAATAAGTTCCCCTTTCCTAAGGCCTGAGTTTGGGTCTTTCTGATGCATCCCTGGTCTAATCTCTGTGGCTGGGTTGGGGGAGGGGGTTGCATCCAGTGTTTTAATTGGCCAGACCTAGCTCTTGTATCCACCTCCAGAAACAAGGAGGATTTATTACACTTGAACTACTTAAACTGGAAGGTTTAGAAGCTGGAGGATTCCTTGAAGTAAACTAGGGTTCCCTTCTGCAAGAAGAGGGAGATAAAAAGATCCAATGTGTATGGGGAGCCTCAGAAGATAACAGTGATGAGACTGGCTCATGAAGCATCTAGGCGAGCAGGAGCAAGTCTCAGTTATGAATGTCGTTTGATTGGAATGACTGCCTGAAACATGGTGTTGAGAAGGAGGCTGAGGCTGCCTCAGTGTGCAGTAACTGATAAGCAGTGTCTATCACAGATGCAGAAGCATGGGCCGGTGTTAGAAGTGCCATGGATTAACTAGCTCTGATGGAGAAGGTACCTTTATTTGGCCACGCTGATCACTAATGCCTTTAAAATGAGAGTGATTTTTTCCTTCAAAAAAGAATATGAAATGGGATAAAGTTTTTCCTGCTGAAGATAAGCAATATATTCAAGCATCACTTGTTCTGATGAAGGTCCCAGGGTATCCTCCTCTCATCTTCCTTTTGTGAAAATTAAGGTAAAGCAGCAAGCTTGGCAAGTGTTGTTGAGATCTGGGTACAGACTGTGGCCGAAATGCCTGGGGAGTGTTTGAATGCTTCTGCTTCGGGCACAATTACATTGTGAATGAGCCAATTGTGTGGAAGATGTAAAATGTTTCCGAGTGGATTTCTCATCTTGACAAACTGCTCTGCTAACAGCCGGGGAGCACAGACCTCTTTAGCAGTAAAAGGGAACAGGCATTAACAGTGAGAGGCTGGGATGCTAACAGTCCAAAGCCCTCCGCCCTCTGCCCAGTACCATCAGCTTCCGTGGCCGGAAGCTGCCCGCCAGCAACTCCAGGCCTCATTACGCATGCTTCTCGGGCCCCCTGGTCCTTGCTCCACAGCTCCGCCTCCCGCATCTGACAGAACCTAATGAAGACACTTAGCTTCACTTCTCACAACTGCTGCTTGGGTACAAGTCAGTGTCCTCCGATGCCTGAGTGTCTGAGGGGCCCAGCGGCACGTGGCCATCAGGGTTGTGGCTCAGAGAGGTGGGTTCAGGGCCGCACTCTCTCTGGGACCCATTCAGCAACACCCTTGAATGTCTTGTCCAGGCATGAGGACACAGAAATAAACATCACCAGTCCTCATCCTCCAGGACCATCTGGTCTGTGACCAAAGACAGGTCCCTCAGTGTATAAGTCATAACACAGAACGCTGAGTTCCAAAGGAAGGAGTAGATCTGAAGAGGCTGCTAGAAGACACAGTAATGAATGTAGGTGTGTATTACATCCTGATGCTCATGCTCATTCTGTTTTAATGGAAAGAACAAATCTGACGCCATGTTAGATCTGCTTCTTTTACTTTAACCTTTGTATTCTATTGCTTCCAGTTAAGAATGCTGCTTATAACCTGAAATACACAGGGTAGCCCGTTCTCAAGGCTTGTATCTTCAAGAGCATAACACTTTCCCCTTCATAAATAAAAAGTTGCCGAACAGGGAATAACATTTGCCTTGTTGAAAGTTTACATGAACACCGTGACCTGGACCTATGTGGACAGCTGGAAGAACAAAGGATTCCTACACCAAGAAGTCTGCAGTAACCAACCATGCCCCTCCCTCAATTTGCCTTTAAAGACACTGCTGAAACCCTTTGGGGAGCTCAGGGCTTTGGGGGGTATGAGCCACTTGTTCTCCTTGGATAGCCCTGCAGGAAACCTTTCTCTGCTCCAGACTCCAATGTTTGGTGTCCTTTGGCCTCGCTGTGTGTTGGGCACATGAAGCTGAGTTAGAGAGCACTGTGAAATTGACAGGTCCTGCGTTTTCTGCCCCCCTTTTACAGATGGGGAAACCAAACTTTAGGTTGTATAGCCATTCATTCACTCGTTTACCTTTTTCTAGTACCTACTATGTGTCAGCATCTTGCTAAGTACTGTGGATACCGAGATGAGTTGTCCTTCCCACTCTTGATTGAGATGCTCAGGACTATCCCTCTGGAGACGCCACTCAGTGAACGGATCCGGGAGAATGAGCACTTTTCCTCTGTATGAGGTTATCTTCCCCCAAATACTTGGGATGGTGCATTTCATGCAGTGCAACCTCAAAGACATGGCATTCCTAAAATGATCTACTCCCCAAAACAGTACTGATGTTTTGCTGTAAGATGTTTCTCTCAGTTCTCTGAGTTTTTGCCAAGATGGAGAGGCAGCTCCTGGTTATATAAATGCAGGTCCACCCTACAGCGGGGACCATCTCTTGTGAACAATGAAAACGACTCCCTAGAATTTTCTCTGTGCAAATGGTTGTTGACATATCCTCGAAGGATTTTTCAGGAAAGCTCTATAAACACTGGACTTGAGGACTGTGTTTACAAAGCCATCTCTTGTGTTGACTCAGAAGATCTGGAGGCAGAAATCTTTGGGCTCTGCAGGCACTGCATGAGCCCCCGCGGCGCCATCATGGGTGCTCGGCAGAATGGCTCTGAGCTGCACCCCAGGGAACTCAGGAAAGCCGCTGCCCCCTGCCGCTTCCCCTTACCCTGGAATGAACACAGTGGAGTTGCTTTGACTCTTCTCCCAAATGGTGCAAGGCTATAGTCAAGTTATTTTTTCTGAAATCACTTAATACCATTGTTAAACCAGTGATTGGGTTCAGGCACATTTTGACTACTTTCCTGAAAATTTGTTTATAAGGATGCTTTTAAGCTGACAGTGAAAACATTCTTATTTTGTTCCTTCAAATTTAAGCTGTCCTAGCTAGAGACAGGAGAGAGTGGGGGATCTTGATAGTACCCTTTTGGATGAATTCTGCCTGTTCTAAAGAAGAGTATAGAGCCCCATCCCCCTGCTCACCTCCCTACCACTCCCCCCCACCCCGCCCCAACTCAGAGCGCTGAGAAGGTCATCTGGCTGGACCACGAAAGGCTCTCTGGGCTGCCCGAGACCTGTGACCAGCAAAGAAACAGTCTGGGGAGGGTGGGATCAAGCAGTCCTGGACTTGGCTGGAGCAGAAGGACCCTCCATGTTGCTAGCACAGTGTTTTGCCCTTTTCTTGCATTTCCCCTCCCCCTGCAGGCTTGAGGGAGCTTTGGAAGGCAGAAAAATGAAGCATAGGGCCGGGTAGAGCTGGAACGGTATTACACCTCCTGTGTTATCCTGTGCCTAATAAATCTACCCCAGGACTCAGGGAAAGCAAAGACACTTTCCCACAAAGCTAAGTGACTCTTGCTGTCACCTCTAGAACACACTGTTTGGGCATATGTAGGGCCAGTTATGTCAAGCCCACTTAGGTTTCTCTAAAAAAACTTATTCAGCCTGTCCACTTGACCCCATACTAGCTTGACAAAAGATGAGGAAGTATTGATTAATTTTATTCTATGGTTTTCAACTAATATACAGTAAATCCAGTTTTAGACAAAATTGGTATCTTGTAGACTTCATGCTTGTGATTGAAGTTTCACTGTATTATCACACACTTTTCTTAGGAAGAAGCTGTTTATTTCCAGAGTCCCCTACTGGGTTGTTGCTGTTCATTGCTCAGGGGTGTCTGACTGTTTGCAACCCCATGGACTGCAGCACACCAGGCTTCCCTGTCTTTCACGATCTCCCAGAGTTTGCTCAAACTCATGTCCATTGAATCGGTGATGCCACCCAACCACCTCATTCTCTGTCATCTCCTTCTCCTGCTTCAATCTTTCCCAGCATCAGGGTCTTTTCCAATGAATTGGCTCTTCACATCAGGTGGCCAAAGTATTGGAGATTCAGCTACAGCATCAGTTCTGCCAATGAATATTTAGGGTTGATTTCCTTTAGGACTGACTGGTTTGATCTCCTTGCTGTGCAAGAGACTCTCAAGAATCTTCTCCAGTACCACAGTTAGAAAGCATCAATTCTTCAGCACTGAGCAATGTTTATGGTCCAACTCTCACATCCATACATGACTACTGGAAAAACCATAGCTTTGACTATAGGGACTTTGTTGGCAATGTGATGTCTCTGCTTTTTAATATGTTGTCTAGGTTTCTCACAGCTTTTATTCCAAAGAGAAAACATCTTTTAATTTCATGGCCACAGTCACCATCTGCAGTGATTTTGGAGCTGAAGAAAATAAAGTCTGTCACTATTTCCATTTTTTCCCCATCTATTTTCCATGAAGTGATAGGACCAGATGCCATGATCTTCTTTTTTTGAAAGCTGAATTTTAAGCCAGGTTTTTCATCTCCTCTTTCACCTTCATCAAGAGGTTCTTTACTTCCTCTTCACTTTCTGTCATTGGGGTGGTGTCATCTGCATATCTGAGTTTATTACTATTTTTCCTGGCAATCTTGATTCCAACTTGTGCTTCATCCAGCCTGGCATTTCATGTGATGTACTCTCCATATAAGTTAAATAAGTAGTGTGACAATATACAGCCTTGATGTTCTTCTTTCCCAGTTTGAACCAGTCTGTTGTTCCATATCCAGTTCTAACTGTTGCTTCTTGACCTGCATACAGGTTTCTCAGGAGGCAGGTATGGTGGTCTGATATTCTCAGCTCTTTAAGTATTTTCCTATGGGACCTCACACAGTAGGGGACACCATGTAAGGTCACATATGAGAGTGAACGCATGAGAACCAGATGGTTTAGGAGGGAGACCCCTGGACTCTTCATCTCGATTGCCCATAGTGGGTTCAAATTTTTAAAAAATTGAAGTATAGTTGACTTATAATATTGTGTTAATTTATACTGTACAGCAAAGTTATACATCTATACTTTTTTCATATATTTGCGTTCAAATTTTGATTTTTCACACTTCCTAGTTGTATGTGCATAGGTCAGTTTTAGAAAGCTTCTTATTATCCCGGGAATAATACTGTTTTCCTTGCAAGTTTGCTGCAGGGAGGACTGGGTTTGCTCAATAGATACCATCCCTCATCCTACTGGTTCTTCCCTTATGTATGTGTACTAAGTCGTTACAGTCGTGTCTGTTTGTGACCCTATGGACTGTCGCCCGCCAGGCTCCTCTGACCTTGGGATTTTCCAGGCAAGAACACTGGAGTGGGTTGCCAATGCCCTCCAGAGGCTCTTCCCCACAACGGGGATCCAGTCCTAGTCTCTATGTCTCCTACACTGGCAGATGCGTTCTTTACCACTGGTGCCGCTTGGGAAGTCCTCTTCCTTTGAGAGAGAAACATAAACAAACTAATATATATCCTCAGAAAATAAAGACCACATTCAATTTAGTTCTTCAAAAGGTCATTTGCACTTTGAGAATAGCCTTTCCCTGACCAATAACCATTTGGATTTTCGTGAATGTTTTCCTAGTGTTTTTAACATGCGTGTAATTTGTACTAAGCAAGCCTCTGTGTACATTTAAATGAGTGACAATGATTTCTGTTCACACAGCCGAGGCCTCTGTTAAGCTATGGATCTAAGACAGAGCTTGTTCAAGTCAGTCTTGATTTATTAAGTACCAGTGATATATTGATACATGGACTCAGATTTGCTTGCTGTCATTGTGCCTTTTGCAGTTCTCTGAAGCCGAGTAGGATCTTGGGCTCCTGGGCACAAAATCCTTTCTGTGTCCCCTGTTTCTGGATTACAGGAAATAGACTTCTTTCAGCTTCCATGGCCTTCCCCAAGTTTCAAAGGACAGGTTCAAACATTTGCTAATTATGGACGGGAAGGGATGCAGAGATGAGGGAGGAGCAGCCAAGAAACAATAGTGAAGCCTTAACGCAGGGTCCTGGTTCTCCCTCAGGGTAGACACGTAACAATATCTTTGAGCTGTTTTGCAGATACTGAACCCCCACCAGTTCAGTTCAGTCGCTTAGTCATGTCCAACTCTGCAACCCCATGGACTGCAGCATGCCTGGTTTCCCTGTCCATCACAGGGAACTACTGGAGCTTGCTCAGACTCACGTCCATCGAGTCAGTGATGCCATCCAACCATCTCATCTTCTGTTGTCCCCTTCTCTTCCTGCCTTCAATCTTTCCCAGCATCAGGGTCTTTTCCAATGAGTCAGTTCCTTGAATCAGGTGGCCAAAGTATTGGAGTTTCAGCTTCAGCATCAGTCCTTCCAATGAACACCCAGGACTGATCTCCTTTAGGATGGACTGGTTGGATCTCCTTGCAGTCCAAGGGACTCTCAAGAGTCTTCTCCAACACCATAGTTCAAGAGCATCAATTCTTCAGTGCTCAGCCTTCTTTATGGTCCAAGTCTCACATCCATACCTGACCACTGGAAAAACCATAGCTTTGACTAGATGGACCTTTGTCAGCAAAGTAATGTCTCTGCTTTTTATTTTTTAATATAAATTTATTTATTTTAATTGGAGGCTAATTACTTTACAATATTGTAGTGGTTTTTGCCATACATTGACATGAATCCACCACAGGTGTACCTGTGTTCCCCATCCTGATCCCCCCTCCCACCTCCCTCCCCATCCCATCCCTCTGGGTCATCCCCGAGCACCCTGTCTCATGCATCCAACCTGGATTGGTGATTCGTTTCACATATGATAATATACATGTTTCAATGCCATTCTCCCAAATCATCCCACCCTCTGCTTTTTAATAAGCTGTCTAGGTGGATGAAACCTCCAGCAGGTGGGCGAAATGAACTGAAGGCTGCCCACAAGTATGCAGACCCCAGACTAGTTGGAAACAGAAGGTTGATGATGGTGACTCCCACCTGCCTCACCACTAACGAATCAGAAGAATGTTCGTGGGCCGATCACACCCTCTTTGAACCATTAGTATAAAAACTCCTCACTACTCCCTCCAGGTTGGGACATACAGCTCTGAGGGCCTGCTGTGTCCTCCTTTGCCTGGCAAGCAATAAAGCGATTCTCTTCTACTTTGCCCAAAACTCTGTCTCTGAGATTTAATTTGATGTCGGGGTACAGAGGCCGGATTTTACTTCACTGTTGACTGACCTGCATATCCATGGCTACTTTAGAGTTTCAGGGTTTCATCGGCCTGGGAAGACAACAAAAGGAGTTCAGCATGAAATATTCATCCACAAAAGCCGGGAAGTGTTGGACCTGCAGCCCGGATGTGCTGCTCCTTCCTCCTCCTCCTGCGGGGCCGTGGTTTCTCTGACGTGCCTCTGAGTCCCTCACTCCCTTTTCTGGATCAGCTCAATAAGAGGTGGCGTTGAGAGTCATTAGAAATGACATGGCAATTCCCTTTGTCTGTAAAGTCAGTAGGCAGTGTCTGGGCTTTCTCTCCCCTGTGAGTGAGCTCTTTCTCCCCACTCCCGGATCTGCTCCTGAGAGTCAAGCTTTTTTTCCCAGTGAGGATCATTAGCTATCACCAGAACAAGGAAGAGCAACGTCTGACCCCCGACTGGATCTGTTTCTTTTACTTTAACCTTTGTTCTTCAATGCTTTTGTTACTATAATCACCAAAAGAATGCTGTGTGTAGCTACAAGCATACACAGTGGCCTGCCTTGGGGAACCTGCCCCTCTGCCTGAAAGTTAAACTACGGTGTCTTTGTCCAGCTCCCTGGGAAACACCCTGCCCCTGCCCACCAGTGAATGGACACATCCCCTCCCCAAAAGCTGACCAAGCCAGGAGCTACTTGGCAATATTTATTTACTTTACTTCCTCCCCGCTCCCCATCTCTGTCCTACAAAATAAACAGGCATCCAGTCTCTAGTAAGACAGTGCTCTAGGACATTAGTTCACCATCTTCTTGAAGGTCCAGCTTTCGAATAAAGTCTCTGTTCCTCACCTCTATACCTTGTCTCCTGATTATTGGCCTGTTATGTGGCCAGCAGGCTAATCTCGGGTTCGGTAACATCACCTGGCTGAACTTTTCTGCTTCAGTCCTTTAGGCAAAGAGGTCACCTCTGCCTCTGACCTGAACCAAAAGTTGAATGTTTCTGTGCTCAGATAAGCCCCTTTCTGGGGATCGAGCTTGCCTGAATCGATAGAAAAGAGGACAGGAGAGATACCTGGGTTTGTTCCTTCCTGCGGAGGCACCCTGAGTGAGGCATGTAACTTCCCCAGCTCCCCAAGCCCTCCAGCCAAACCCTGAGAATATGAGGATGCTGCAAGTGCCCTTCTGTCCTGGAGGATGAGCTGCAGGATCTCCTGAGCAGATGGGACGGCTCTGTGGCAAACTAAATGGACTGTGGTTTTCCCTTCAGTAACCACTTGTTTGATATCATTTTTACAGAAGCTCTTCTTTTTTGTAAAGCCATCTTTTTCACTCTGCACTTTGTCTTGTGATTCTGCCTTATTGTTTCTTCCTTCTGTTTTCAGTGCTGGCTTTCCACAGGTGTGCCTGGACCTCACCATCATCCATCAGAGTAATTTCCTCCGAATCCATCCCCCACAGGAGCTCACTGGAGGTTCCCCTTTGGTCCTGGTATGATGAGATGATTTTAACAGCCACATTCCCACAGCTAATCCACATGGAGGAGACGGAAGCTTCCAATTGATTCCCTTTTCCTTTCCCCGATGCCATTACACCCTGCCTTTGATACTATCTGATTCGACACATGCCACAAAACGTGAAGAGATCACAATGCCTCTTTCTTTGGAAAGTTAAATAAGCAGTTTCCGATTTTTGATGCCGCTTTTCTTCCAGAAAAAATTACCCAGAGAGTAGTTGATTTTCTTCTCTTGGGGCAGCTCTAAAAAGAGAGAGGAGATGAAATTGTTAGACTGAGTGCTGCCTGTGTCCTTGGCTTTATACCAACTGCAGAAAGAACAGAGAACCTTGCCTTGCTAACTCTCGGCATAAAAGAAGATGGATCAAATAGTTCCAGAAGGAGCTTGGAGAAGTGTTGGCCACAGCCTGCAGTGCGTTCTGCACCCGAGCACTTTGTAAATTGCCCCTTTTGAGTCATTCAAAGGCTCTGGAAATGTCTTCCCTTTCTTCCCACTCATTTCTTGGGACCAAAAGTTCATCGATACTGATAAAATACTAGTTTTGATAACAATAAAATGGATGCTAAAAATAGCTACCACTTGTAGGCATTGAGGTGCATTAAATAGGCTGCATGTTGTGTTTAATAATTACCACAGTCCTGTGAGACCGACGGGATCTCCGTTGTATAGTCAAGGAAAGCAGAGCTTGGAGCAATTAAACTACCCATCAGGAAGACTGAGCTAGAAACAAATGCTGGAGTGGAAATCTGTAACAGGGAAGAACAGAATCAAACTGTTCCTCCTGCCTTAACTCTGGCTCTCCATTGCTTTTGGCGCTCTCATCCCTGAGAACATGCTGTCTGTAGCTGTGTTGGTGTTCAGTTGCTAAGTGGTGTCCAAGCCTCCCTGGCTCCTCTGGGGTTTCCCAGGCAAAAATGCTGGAGTGGGTTGCCATTCCTTCTCTAGGGGGTCTTCCCCACCCAGGGATCAAACCTACGTCTCCTGCTTGGCAGGTGGATTCTTTACCACTGGGAAGCCCCAGGTGACCGTAAGCATACGTAACAGCCTGCCTCAACCCTGCCCCTCTGCCTGGATGTTAAGCTCAAGTACCTTTGCTTGGTTCAAGAGGACTTTAGCTTCTCACCCTGCCCACCTCTAAATGGCTGCCAAGAAGAAGAAATGAACACATCCCCTCCCCAGTGCTAGCTAAGCCAGGAGATATTTTATAAGACTTATGGCCTTTTTACTTTACTTCCTCATCTCCTTCCCATCTCTGTTCTATAAAAAAAAATTAGCATCCAGACCCCAGTGAGATGGTACTCTAGAACATTAGTTCATCATTTTATTGGATGCCTGGCTTTCCGGAAAAAGTTGCTGTTCCTTGCCTCAACACGTCTCCCAATTATTGGCCTCTCATGCGGCAAGCAGATGGAGTTTGGATTCGGTAACAAATTCACACCCAGGGCTTTTCCAACTTCAAACTCTGTACCCTTTCCTGCATGTCAAACCCACTTTGAATTTCACTTTGATTGTCGGTCTTTTTCTTTCATCTCCCTTGTCAGAGTAGATAGTATTTTTTTTGATTTTCATTACAAGCAATGGGTAAGGGGTTTGAATAGCAAAAATCTCTGAGAGGAACCTGGGAAATTTGAGAACTCCCTTGCCCCAACACACACAGATGACACTGTTGTTTATTTTATTGCAGAGAAGTTGTTTATTTATTTTTTTAATTTAATATTTTTTTAAATGAGCACCTGATTTCTGGGCCTTAGAATCTTTTTTTTTTTTTTAATCAATTTGTTTTTGGCTGCATCGGGTCTTAGTTGTAGCATGCAGGCCCTCTGGTTGTGATACACAGGCTTAGTTGCCCTGTGATATACGGAATCTTAGTCCCTTGACCAGGTATCTAACCTGAGTCCCCTGCATTGGAAAGCAGATTCCTAACCTCTGGATCACCAGGGAAGTCCCTGTTTAATTTATTTTTGTCATATAAGGTTCAAATAGTGCAAAAGTATAGAGGGAAAAAAAAATCACTGAAAGTCCTGGGGAGATTTTTTCAAAATACCAAGGCCTGTGGCTCACATTGAGAATTTGGTGTGTGGGGTCTGGGATGAGGGGTCTGGGATGAGGACTTGGGGTCTATATTTTAAACAGTCTGTACAAATGGTTCTAATTCTCAGCTTGAGCCAAAAGACCATGATCTTCTCTACACTCAGATAAGCGATATCTCTTATCTGAAGTCATGGTGTGTGAGTCCAGATGGATCATACCTCTTTTTCTTGATCTCTTATAACTAGAGGCTTCCCTGGTACCTCATGGTAAAGAATCTGCCTGCAATGCCGGACCTGGGTTTGATCCCTGGGTTGGGAAGATCCCCTGGAGAAGGGAATGACTACCCACTCCAGTATTCTTGCCTGGAAAATTCTGTGGACATAGCTGCAGTCCATGGGGTCACAAAGAGTCAGATACCACTGAGCAACTAACACTATCACTTTCTTATAACTAGAGGACTCTCTACCTCTCTCTCTCTCTTTTTTTTTTTTTGCAATTTCTGATAAAAATTTTCATTTTTTAAGGTAAAACTGTAATGAATGACAGAAAGCAGAGAAGTGATTACCTAAGGTTAAGGACAAGCGTTGGATTGTCCACAAAGAAGCAAGAGGGAACTTTTAAAGTTAAGAAAATGTTTTATATCTTAATTTTCTTTATTGTTGATTTACAATGCTGTGTTAGTTTCTGATAGGCTAGGTGATTCACACATACGTATTCACATTCACATATACATGTATTCTTTTTCAGATTCTTTTCCCTTATGGGTTATTACAAACTACTGAACACTGTTCTTTTTCTGAGTGGGAAATAGGGCTGCCAGTGGTGTGGGACGAGAAGGAGTAGGATGGTGTGGAAGGCTCTGTGCGTGTCACATGTTTATTCAACCCCTTGAGGCGTGGAATCTGGAATTTGCAGTTTGAATTATCACCATTTCCAGGCAGTGGCATGATTTCTGTTCGGAGATGCCTGGTGGTTCAGCGGCTAAGACTCCACACTCCCAACGCGTGGGGCCCAGGTACCATCCCTGGTCTGGAAACGAGGCTCCACAGCCCACAGCTGAAAGACAGCCACGTGCTGCAACGAAGGTGAAAGATCACACATGTTGCTGCTAAGACCTGGCACAGCTAAATAAGGGAAAGAATGTGACCGCAGGGTCACGCCCGCATGACCAGGAGCTGGGTTCTTCCCTTGCCAAGCTGAACGAGGACCCAAAAGCAACCTCTAGCTTTATGATCAGGCTTCGACATTTGGATCCAGCCCTTCATGCAAAAGCATGGACCAAACGGGCCTGGTTCCTTGTAGGTATGGAATACACTCTAGTCTCCTTTTTCTTTTATATATAAGGTTTTTAGAGCCAAGCTGAAGCCTGTGGGGAGGGCATCACTTGAGATTTGCAACTCTTCCTCACTGAACTCCTCTCCTTTGTCTCTTCAAGGGGACAAAGCGACCCTCAGGCAAATGCTCAATTCTACCTGGACCCACCAAGGGAGGCAGCCATTATTCAAAAAACATAAAGGCCAGGAAGGAGTACAGCGGCACTTTGGTCAAGTGGAGATGCCAGCTTTTCTGTCTGGATTCTGTCAGGATTTATGCTGTGTCCATTCCAAGGAGACTTGCAAATGGTTATAAGTGGTGCAAATTATAGAAGTGACTCATGGACACTTAGGTTATTTAATTTGATTGCTGCCCTCAAAAGATGCCTTGCTGACGGAAGTGCAATAACGATAGGTAAAGAGTGTCTGAGGAGGTGCCTTGACTTTGTCTGCCTGGCTGTTGATATGCATAAAAAAACAAGGTATAAAAGAAAGACCGGAACAAACAAACAAAAAAACAACCCTGAAGCCTTCCATGCAGCGGTTCCCTGCCTTCGAGTCACAATTGAAATGAAACTTTTCAAATTCCTCTCTCCCAGTTCAGCCTGTTCCCATCAATCAGTGGCTGGGAAATGATGGGACCCTTTACAGGTCAGTCCATTTATCCTTGAGACTGCCGACAGGACTTTGCCCTGAAAAATTCTCAGACAGATGGGCGACTGTCCTCCTGTTCAGAGCTTTCCTGAGAAATAAATCATCAGCATTCTCAGTAACCCACGTTGGTGCGGAGTGTC
Source organism: Cervus canadensis (assembly GCF_019320065.1). Taxonomy (NCBI): domain Eukaryota; kingdom Metazoa; phylum Chordata; class Mammalia; order Artiodactyla; family Cervidae; genus Cervus; species Cervus canadensis. Next base: position 4,880,387 of record NC_057400.1, on the reverse strand, counting down.
TGGTAAGAAAGTCTCAAATTAGCATAGCCTTCAAAGAGAGAGGAGTCAGGAGTCCAGCTCCGTGTTTGGTAACATGAATCATGCATCTTAGAATAAAGGAGGCCTGGAAATCAAACACTTACGTGTCAGAAACAACTGGCTCAACTCATCACCCTGACTGGGCCATTATTTCTGACAATACCAGCTAATGTCCCCGTAGAGAAGCACCTCCACTTCTGGGACCTGCCTTTCTAGTCTATCCAATGATGCATTATGCTCAAGGTGGAAGTCAGGGATATTATTGGGACCTCATTCTAAGATATGGATAAACATTTTTTCCCCCCTTGTGCAGAACAGGCCTTTGGTGTAGATCTATCTTGCAGTGATTTCCTTGGGTGTGAGTTGCGGGGCCCCCTACTGGTTAACATTTTTATAGCCTGTGACATGGAGCAGCTCTCTATGGCCCTTCCCCCCATGTCCTCCACCTGCCTTTTGTCTGTAAAAAAAAAACTTTGGTTAAAAAATAATCTGAGAAGTGAGCAAATGTAGAAGCAAAAGGAAAGAGTCAAACAGGACAAAATAACAATAGTTTAGTCATTAAGCAAAATCGAGGACCTTTAGTTCCTTCTCAAGGGCTGAGCCATCACCTGTGGGCTGTCTTACAGATACTGAAACCCCCAGCAGGTGGAAGAAGTAAGCTACATAATGATCAAACTGTAGTCATGATATAAACTGTTCCATCTTACACGATCCTGAGAACTGGCCTCAAGGAAATGGGAACTAACTGACCTTGGAACTGAAAACTAACTGTACTTAAAGCGGTCAAGATGACACTGGTCAGACATTACAGGACCAGGTCTGATAACCATCAGAGCTGCCTATGCTGTTTCTACTTGTAGTCCCCTCCCTCAGTCTATAAAATTCTTGCCTCCTGGTTGTCACTGAGGTTGGTGGAGTTGGCGTTTGGACGGGAGTCTGCCCCCACCACCCTCTGTTGCCAGCATCCAAAATAAAGCAAACTTTCCTTTCTATCAACCTTGATTCATTTTGGCTTTTGAGTGGCAAGCAGCCAGATCCCCACTTTCAGTAACACCTGTACATTTTAAATTGCCCTAACATCCCCCTCCCCAACACACACATAGGTGCTATTATTATGCTAGCATTCTTTCCCTAAACAAACTAAATATTTACCTAAAAGTTTTAAAAATCGCTGCTGTCTGGTGGAGCTTGGCCTGGGGGTCATTGCCACCTAATGGCACCAGGAATGTCTTGCTTGGTAGAAGGAAGAGCTCTCACCTGTGTGGATGGCTGCCCACCCTCTGTCTCTGCTGCCCCCCAGGAGGACTTGGGCCATTCTCTTGACCTGTGAGAAGGTTCTGCCCTGGGGCCTGGGGGGATTCCCTCTCTTAGACCAGACTGTCCCATAATGATAGACTCACACTACTGATCCCATATCGTCAGATACGCTCCTGGGACTTAGGGAAAGTTTATCTCCTCTGCTCCAGCACCTATTGACCTCATGTGTTAAGGAGCCCTTGGCTGTAAGTAACAGAAGACAGAGACCATATTTTGGCTCTGATAAGGCCATCTGTTATTACATACAACAAGTTCAGGTGGCTGCAGGCTTCCTACAAGCAGAAGCTCAATGATGACATCAAGGAAGTCTTCCCATTCCTTTAAACTTTTGTGCAACTTTTGCCCTCAGGATGTCTCTTTCTTGATCATCTGATGACCACTGTTTTCCAGGTATTACATTCAGATTTAGGGATTTCCAGGCGCAGAGGACACCATCACTTCCAAACTCTCTTTCTTCCAATGGAGAGTACTGTTTTCTCCAGGAACCTCCTCATGACCTCCTCTCATGTCTCACTGGCCAGCTGACCCACTGGCTACCTTCCAGCCAGCCCCAGGAAGGGGAAGGACAGCTGGACCCGCCTTCTCCTGAGGCACCTAACCCAGGCGAACCTTGTCAGAGAGGAGGATGAGGCCATCAAAAGTCATGGGTGGAGCTAGAGATTGTCATACAGAATGGAGAAAGTCAGAAAGAGAAAAACAAATGTCACATATTAATGCATATATATGGAATCTAGAAAAATGGTACCTATGATCTTATTTTCAAGGCAGAAATAGAGACACAGACATACAGACACCAAGGGGGAAAGCCGGGGTGGGAGGAACTGGGAGACTGAGATTGACAGGTAGACACTATTGATACCATGATAACAATATCATAGTTATTGTTATAACAAATGAGAACCTACAGCGAAGCTCAGGGAACTCAGCTCAATAGATGAGTTCTCAGATTAGCTCTGTGGTCACCTAATGGGAATGCGATTCAAAAAAGAGGGGCTACACATACAGCTGATTCACTTTGCTATGAAGCAGAAATTAACACAACGTTGTAAAGCAATCATGTGCCCATAAAAACTAATGTAAAAAGAGAGTCTCTGCAACAAACTGCCATCTGGGCCAGTGAGTTCTCTTTTCAGGAACTAGTTAACGTTGCACTGCCTACTTTGCCTGACTGGCAGCAGTGATCTGGGGTCCACACAGATTGCTGAACTCACAAGATATAATAGGCTCCACCCAGTGCCAAATTTAACTTTAATAGAGGCTATGAGATTGCTAATAAATAGCACAGCATATACACCAATGGCATGACAGAGGTCACGAAGGTCCCCAAGCTTCCAACTCTCCTCAAATTTCTGTATACTTGGTAGCTTTGTGGTCCCAAAGCTGAGTGGGCAAGGACAGTGATCAGTTCTGGGTACTGTGGCTTTTACATCTTGCTCCTCCTTGCTCAGGGGTAACGAACATGGTCAGAGCACTTGTAATTCATCAGTTACCAATCACTCATTAGTTACAGGTTACTCAATAGATAACCTCAGTGAAGTATCGATTCTTGATCTGTACATAGCATTTGTCTTGGGTCAATGCTATGCATTATCTATGAATTCTTTAAATTAATATCACAAGAAGGATTTAACTGAAGATCAAATCTTGCGTGTCCCTGAGGCTAGATAAAAGACTATAACCAGCTCTTGACCCTTTCCTTCCAAGTTTATTTTTATTTTCTTATTTTTAATTTTTATTGACATATAGTTGATTTACAATGTAGTATTAGTTTCAAGTGTACAGCAAATTGATTCATATATGTATATATATATATATATTTTGAAATTCTTTTTTAGATCCTTATCCATTATAGGTTAGTATAAGATATTGAGTATAGTTCCCTGAGCTATACAGTAGGTCCTTGTTGGTTGTCTGTTTCATATATATAGTGTGTATATTTAAATCCCAAACCCCCCTTCCCATTTGGGAACCATAAGTTTGTTTTCTGTGTCTGTGAGTCATTTTTATCGTTTCTTTAGATACCGCATATAAGTGATATCATAATGGTATTTGTTTTTCTCCGTCTGGCCTGCTTCACTTAGTACGGTAACCTCTAGTTGCTCCCATGTTGCTGCAAATGGCATGATTTCATTCTTTTTTATGGCTGAGTAGCATTCCACTATATACACATATATATTTATATACTGCATATTCTTTATCCGTTCATCTGTCTGTGAACATTTAAGTTGCTTCCCTGTCTTGGCTGTTGCAACTAGTTCTGCTATGAACATAGGGGTACGTGTATCTTTTTGAATTAGTGTTTCGTCGCAGGTATACACCCAGGAGTGGGATTGTTAGGTCACATGATAGCTCTACTTGTAGTTTTTTAACGAACTTTCATACTGTTCTGCACAGTGGCTGCACCAACTTATGTATTTTAGCCTGGTGCTAGGGACATTGTGTGAGCAAAATAAATATAACTCTCCTCATCCCTTTGTTTCTTGAGATGTCACACCCACTATGGTTTTTACCTTCTTCCCTCTTTCATTCCCAGTTTCCAGGGAGACACAGTGTTTCACATTTTTGCACAATTTCTTGTTCAAATTTGGTTCCATTAAGATCCTCCCTTGAGAAAGCACTGTCAAGCTGAAAAATGATTATTACATTTTATAGAGAAGAAATCAAGCCGACGCTGGGTAACTTACTTGAGACACCACTCTCATTAGACGCGGTGAAATGACCCAGATGTCCCCAGCGCCAAAGTGAGCGCCCTTCCCACCTACCACGTTGCTGAATCCCCAGGCGCAAGGAGCACAGCTGAGCGGAGCAGGGACCACACCGCTGCCACGGGTCCGGGCCCCTGCTGGAGCTGCTTCTGGTGCCATCATTGCTGCGACTGCCAGGCACCTGCCTGGTCCTAAGCCTTGCCACCACCTAGACCCTGGTAACTGTCACTGTTGTCACTGTTTCTCTTTGCCGGGTTTCATCACGGCCCTGCTGCTCCAGAGCTCACAGACTTGGCACCGCCCTCCTTTCATAGCCCACCTCCTGGACAGAATCTAGTCACTGGAGCTCAACTAATTTTTTTTAATAAAGGTTTTTTTTTTATGTGGACCATTTTTAAAGTCTTTATTGAATTTGTTACAATTGATTTTATTTTTTATGGTTGGTTTTTTTCAGCCCAAGGCATGGGGGATCTTAGCTCTCCAACCAGGGATTGAACTTGCACCCCCGGCATTGGAAGGCGAAGTGTCAACCACTGGATCACCATGGAAGTCCCTGGGCAAATTCATTTCTTAAACCATTTTTGGAAATTGAAATATAGTTAATTTACACCTGTTAATGTGCACCTGTTGTATTAGTTTCAGGTGCACAACAAAGTGATTCAATATATACATATTGATTATTGTATAATTGTATTGTATATTGTATAATTCAATATAATTATACATACATACACACACACATCTATTCTTTTCCAGATTATTTTCTCTTGTAGGTTATTATTAGGCTTCCCAGGTGGCACTATAGGTAAAGAAATTGCCTGCCAATGCAGGAGATGTAAGAGATGTTGTGAGTTAGATCCCTGGATTGGGAAGATCCCCCAGAAAAGGGCATGGCAATCCACTCCAGTATTCTTGCCTGGAGAATCCCAGGGACAGAGGGGCCTGGCAGGCTACAGTCCATAGGGTCGCACAGAGTTGGGCACGACTGAAGTGGCTTAGCATGAATGCATGCATAAGGTTATTATAAAATACTGAGTTTAATTCCCTGTGCTAGGCAGTGAGTCCTTCTTGTTTCTCTGTTTTATATATAGCAGTGTGTCTACATTATCCCCAACCTCCTAAATCATCTCTCCCAACCCCCCATCCTCTTTGGTAACCATAACTTTGTTTTTTATGTCTATTCTTTTTTTTTTTTTAATCTGCCAGAAAAGAAAATTTTGAGACAATATTCAATTAGACAAAATATATTTCAATTTTTAATTTAATTTAATTTTTTGCCATCTACAAATGTTACTTTAGATGGGAGTAGTGTTGATTAACACCGTTGTGTTAATTTCAGGTGCACGGCAGAGTGATTCAGCTATGCACAGACTTGTACCTATTCTTTTTCAGATTCTTTTCCTATTTAGATTATTACCAAATATTGAGCAGAGTTCCCTGTGCTATATTTAGATAATACATCTATTCTTTTTTAACACAAAGTTTCCCTGATGCCAGTTTGGTGACCTGGACTTCCTTTTGATCTTTGCTTTTGGGCACCCAAGTGTCTCAGCACTGGGGATCATTGTGCTGGATCCCAGGGAGTGAATGTGAGTCAATTTTTCTAGAACTATGCTGGGCAAAGTTTGGGAGAAATAAAAAAGGTCCCTGTCCTCAAAGCCTCACCATTTTAAGAAGTATGGAAGATGACATTATTGTTCAGTGGCCATTCACTCCCCTACCGCCACGGGAGGAGCTCACTCCTCTCCCCACTGGTGCTGGGCTTGGCTGTGTGACTCGCTCGGGCCTGGAAAATGTGTGTAGGAGCACCCAGTGCACCGTTCTGAGCCCAGGCCTTGAGGGGCCTGTGCATTTCTGCCTTCGCCACATTCTCTGCCCATCACCATGAAAGGACGGTGCTCCGGGAAGCCAGTGAGGATGAGAGACAGATGAGCAGACCTCAGCTCAGCCTGTGGCCTGGCCAAACCAGCAGACCTGCACACGCCAGTGAGAAATAATGCCTACATTATTTCACAGATGCCTGTTACATCACTGAAATTCTGTTATTTTGCAGCAAAAATTGGTGCCTAGGGACACATGGTGACAAGGAGCGTAATAATAGCATAACACGTGGGAGGGCGCAGGAGGAGGTGGGATGCATGGAGTCTGCATCCCGGGGCAGCTGCAGCCGGGTGGTGCCTGCCCCACACTCCTCACCCTGACCCCCTGCTGTGGTTAACAGGATTGTTCTCTGGGAGAGATGAGAGATGGGACTGTCCCCTCTGTGTCCATTATTTAAATTTCCTCATTCACCCCGGGCAGTTAGGGCTTCCCTAGCAACCTCCAGGCAACTCAGTTATCAGCACCAGTTCTGCTAGGAACCCTGCAATTATCCAGGGAGGATTACCCGGTGGCGGTGGGCACTTGACTTTACATGTTATAATTATGTCAAAATGTAAATGGCAACCTTTTGTCCTTTAGATAGTATTGAGGGAGATCTGGAGATCTTTTATATTTTCTTTCTCAGTTCAGTTCAGTTCAGTTCAGTCACTCAATCATGTCTGACTCTTTGTGACCCCATGAACCACAGCACACCAGGCCTCCCTGTCCATCACCAACGCCCGGAGTCCACCCAAACCCATGTCCATTGAGTGATGCCATCCAACCATTTCATGCTCTGTCGTCCCCTTCTCCTCCTGCCCTCAATCTTTCCCAGCATCAGGGTCTTTTCCAATGAGTCAGATCTTCTCATCAGGTGGCCAAAGTATTGGAGTTTCAGCTTCAGCATCAGTCCTTCCAATGAACGCCCAGGACTGATCTCCTTTAGGATGGACTGGTTGGATCTCCTTGCAGTCCAAGGGACTCTCAAGAGTCTTCTCTAACACCACAGTTCAAAAGCATCAATTCTTCTGCACTCAGTTTTCTCCAACTCCCACATCCACACACTGGAAAAATCATACCCTTGACTAGTCAGACCTTTGTTGGCAACGTAATGTCTCTGCTTTTTAATATACTGTCTAGGTTGGTTATAACTTTCCTTCCAAGGAGTAAGCGTCTTTTAATTTCATGGCTGCAGTCACCATCTGCAGTGATTTTGGAGCCCAGAAAAATAGTCTGACACTGTTTCCACTGTCTCCCCATCTATTTCCCATGAAGTGATGGGGCCAGATGCCATGATCTTAGTTTTCTGAATGTTGAGCTTTAAGCCAACTTTTTCACTCTCCTCTTTCACTTTCATCAAGAGGCTCTGTAGTTCCTCTTCACTTTCTGCCATAAGGGTGGTGTCATCTGCATATCTGAGGTTATTGATATTTCTCCTGGCAATCTTGATTCCAGCTTGTGCTTCCTCCAGCCCAGCGTTTCTCATGATGTACTCTGCATATAAGTTAAATAAGCAGGGTGACAATATACTGCCTTGATGTACTTCCTTTTCCTATATTTGGAACCAGCCTGTCTTTCCATGTCCAGTTCTAAGTGTTGCTTCCTGAGTTGCATACAGATTTCTTAGGAGGCAGGTCAGGTGGTCTGGTATTCCCATCTCTTTAAGACTTTTCCACAGTTTATTGTGATCCACACAGTCAAAGGCTTTGGCATAGTCAATAAAGCAGAAATAGGTGTTTTTTTGGAACTCTCTTGCTTTTGCGATGATCCAGCAGATGTTGGCAATTTGATTTCTGGTTCCTCTGCCTTTTCTGAAACCATCTTGAACATCTTAAAGTTCAAGGTTCATGTATTGCTGAAGCCTGGCTTGGAGAATTCTTTTTCAACACAGTTAAATAGCTAACGATGCCTTTGTGCATGTGAGTGTGCTAAGTCACTCTAGTCGTGTCCAACTCTTTGGACCCCATGGACTGTAGCCCACCAGGCTCCTCTGTCCATAGGATTCTCCAAGCAAGAATACTGGAGTAGGTTGCCATGCCCTCCTCCAGGGGATCTTCCCACTGGAGAGACGGAACTAGTGTCTCCTACATCTCCTTCATTTGCACATGGGTTCTTTACCCACTGAGCTACCCAGGAAGCCCAGTGAATCCTTTGCCTGATCTCAATTCTGAGATAACTATGTTAGTAAAACCATTGTAGTGATTAGAGAGAGCAAGACATCACAGGGCAGGGCTGCCTCCCAGACTGGTGATATCCTAAAGACTCAGTGAGACTGCATGGGTCAAACCCAGAATCTGTGCATTTTTAAAATTGAAGTATAGTTGACCTACCCTGTAGCATTAGTTTCAACAGTACAGTAAAGTTATTCAGTTATGCATATACATATATCTATTCTTTTCAGATTATTTTATTTTATAGATTATCATAGACTATCGAGTAGGGTTCCTTGTGCTATGCAGCAGGTCCTTGTTATTTATATTTTATATTATGTATCTGTTTTATATATTTTATATATGTATTTATTAATCCCAAACTCCTAAATTTTCCCTCCCTCCTTTCTCTAAGGGTCTATTTCTATTGCATTTGAAGTTCATAAAAGTGAAGGGACCTGCTTAAGGTCCCATAGCTATGTGGCTGGTGGTGGGAACCAAGATTGATGGAGTATCTACCATGAGGCTTTTCCTCTGCTCCAATTTTTTTTGTTAACACGTTTTAATTCCTGCAACATTCCTGTAAATATTATTGTCCTTCCTACTGTTCTACAGTTGGAGAAACTGAGGCACAAAGAAGAAAACTGTCGCGCTCTCACCCTCATTACCCCCACCACTCCGCCAGCATGGAAGACCTCGCAGGCAATTTCATTAAGTTAAGGATTTCAAATATCGAGAGATATTTGATGGCTTTTCTGTACAAATTCTCATCCTATTTGTGAGTCTGCTTCTCCTTTGTTTTATTCACTATTTTGTTGTATATTTTAGAATCCACCTATAAGTGATATCAAACAAGATTTGTCCTTCTCTGTCTGACTTAGTTCACTCAGCATGATGCTCTCCAAATCCATCTAGGTTGCTGCAAGTAGCAACATTTCTTTCTTTTTATAGCTGAGTAGTATTCCATTGTGCATATGGACCACATCTTCTTTATCCATTCCTCTGTCGAAGGACATTTGGGTTGCTTCCACGTCTTGGCTAATGTAAATAAGTCTGCTATGAACATTGCGATGTATTTTTTCAAGTTAGTGGTTTTGTTTTTGTATATATACACAGGAGTGGAATTGCTGGGTCATATGGTAGTTCTATTTTTAGTTTTTTTTGGAATCCACTATACTGTTTTCCATAGACTTCAATAAAGAAATATTTACTGAATTCGTCACAATATTGCTTCTATTTTATGATTTGTTTTTTTGGCCACATGGCATGTGAGGTCTTAGTTCTCTGACCGGGGATCCAACCTGCACCTCCTGCATTGGCAGATGAAGTCTTAACCACTGGACGTCCAGGGAAGTCCCAGTGTCTGGTCTTACATGTAGGTCTTAATCCATTTATTCATACAGATTACTTCCAGAGAGTGCTTTATTCACTGTATGATAAGGGCCACTAATAAAGAATGAAAATGATGAGGACAAAAACAATACTCATACTAACGTTTGGGGTCATGAGGGCTATGGGTGGTCTCCTAAGAGCCTTGGTTTCTGGGGTGGAGGCATTAATGATCCCGCAGGAAAAGCAAGCCTAAAGTAGGGTGAGGAAGCATAAAGGAACTTGACTTTGGTCTAAACGGAGAACAACACTTCTTTTCACTTGGTGTGGGTTTGTAATCACATAAATGTTCACAGAGCACCTTTATTGAACCACAATCCTTCTGCTATATTGAGTGTATCTCTCATGAGATGATTATAATGATCCCTACTTTCCTCCAACATGCAACAACATGTCATGCATTCCTGAAGGTGAAATTTCCTTCAATGAGCTCTAAGAAAAGAAATCAGTTTTCAAAATTTATCATGAAACTAAGTTAAAAGGCATATAAAATAATTTTTTCTCATATTGGGTCTTGAAGTATGACACATTGGGTTCTAATCTCAGATCTGCCATTTCCCAACTGCTTTTTATTTATTTATTTATTTATTTTTTGCTGCACCTCATGGCTTGTGAAATCTGTTTCCTAACCAGGGATTGAACCCAAGCCACAGCAGTGAAAGTGCTGAATCCTAGCCACTGAACCATTGCCAGAGAACTTCCTCAACTTTTGTTTTTGTCTTAGCTTCTCCTTCTTTTGTCTCTCCCTTCCTCTCTTGTTCCCTCCCTTTCTGCCTTCCTTACTTCTACTGAATTGGTTAGTATTTATCTGAAGAGTTGGGGGGAAAAGATATATTTTCAAGAAGGATTCGAAGTGGTAAAGACAATGACTTATTAAGAGCTAAATCTCTGGATGGACATAGAGAATCTCATTCTAAGTGAAGTAAGTCAGAAAGAGCAAGACAAATACCATGATATTACTCGTATGTGGAATCTAAAATATAACACAAATGAACATATTTGTGAAACAGAAACAGACTCACAAATATTGAGAGCAGACTTGAGGCTGCCAAGGGGGAGGGAGGTGAGGGGAGGATGGATTGGGAGTTGGGTTAGCAGATGTGAACTATTCTATAAAGAGTGGACAAATGAAAGGTTCTGCTGGATAGCACAGGAAACTATATTCGGCATCCTGTGATAAATGATAATGGGAAAGAATATGAAAGAGAATGTATATATATGTTTAACTGAATTACTGTTCTGTACAACAGAAACTAACAGAATATTGTAAGTCAATTATACTTCAATAAAATAAAATTAAAAAAAGAACTAAATCTTCAATGTAGATCACACTTTTCAGCTCTTTTGACTCTATGTCAACCTCCTGGAGGAGATAGAGGCTCAACTACTATTTCTAGGATATAGGGAAAATATTTAAACGCCTCTGTTAAGATTTAAGCCACTGCCTGATGATGAAGCATTCTTTCTCACAGCTTTGAACGGAAGGACTCACGTTCCTGCATCCCACCCAGTTCAGTTTGCGTTACCAAACCGCTTACAGCCTGGAAAGCAACTTCCCACCATCGTCTGAGAGCTGAACACAGTAATAACAGGATTCTTTATATCCATTTACCTAAAGCTGATAGGACACTAGCTGCTTCGCCTCCACAGCCAACATCTTTTGCAGTATCCCTTTGACTATGGAAGAATGGTAACTTATGTGCTTATTATTTGCCTGTCTCTGTGCTAGCCCTTTGTCCTTGAATTCTGGGTTTCAATCCTCATGAGAGGATTTAAGGATTGACACTGTTCCCCACTTTACAGCTGGAACCCCGAGATGCAGAGGTGGATGAAGTCCACAGGTCCAGAATTCATACTGTTTAATTCAACCCAGTGAAAATGCTTTAGTATCATTACTGATTAATTTTTTTGTGTGTAGTTCTTAAAGACACACCACAACTTTTAATTAGCATGCCTTATTGATGTTAATGGTTTCATGTTGGTATAACAAAACTTTGACAGAAAAAAATATGTTGTTTACCTGGCAGAGGAACAAAACAATCAGAAAGAGTTGTGGAGAGGGACTAGTCACTCAAGAATGGAAGTAGATTTAAATTAGTGAAAATTGCAGCAAAAGTCTTTGTTAAGATTTTAATCATCTTAATTTTGCAAGGACTTATCATAGTTTCAGCAAGAAAGCTCAAACTGAAAAGAAGACGGATTACTCAGAATAAGTTTCCTAACAACAAAAAGGAAGAAGAAAAACAGAAAGGTTTCCTGTAGGTAACCTAAGGAAACAACAATATGGAAGAAGTATTTTCTCCAAGTAGTTGAAAAGTTGGAAAGCTGTATGTTTAGTGATAGAGCAATGGTTATATGGTACATGTGATATTGTCACTCTCTGTAATAATAAGCATTAAAATGGTGGTTAATAACAACACAAAGAAAAGAATAGATGAACCTGTTTGTCCCAGTCCCTTGCGTTATGCATGAGGTCAGAACTCACAGGCCCAGGGCTTTCTGACTGTGAAGATTCTGTTCCTTTTCCTCTTGCTTCACCCTCTGTCCTGTTGCCGGGTGCTGCAGTGGGTCCCTGTGCTGTGGTTCTGGGAGACAGCTGGGTGCCTGGGTGGCTGGGGGGAGGGGAGGGAGCAAGACCACTTGGTAGGACTAGTTACATACTCCCGATCCTCATCCTAGAGCCTTTGTGTTTGGTCCATCTGTCTTCATTTGCCCAGGTTTTGCAAAAGAACTGGTGCTTTAACAAGACTGCAATTTGGAAAGCATTCAAGTCCTGCTAAAAAAGAAGGGTCCTGATTTCCTGCAGGCCCAGCAGACCCATGATCCTGGCAGATGTTCATCTCATGTCTGTTGACATAGTTGGGACTTAATAAGCCATGCTAAATGTCACAGCTTCGAGGGATGAAAACAGGAGTGGAAACACTCAGCCAAGGATATCAGCCCAACCCTGGGGACTAATGATCTGGGCTGATGCCAAGTTTATTATTATATTTAATAAAAAGAAAAGTTAAAAAAGATATCTTGTAAAATGCTGGGTTAGGGTTAGGTAAATAAATAAAATGCTAAGAAAAAAAAGATAGTGCTAGCCTCACATGCCTCAAATTATAACCCCTCCTCCCCCAACTACTGTACAAAGCTGCCTCCAAGAGGAAAAGAGGTGCAGTTTTGCTGAGCAAGAGGAGTGACCTTAGGGAAGAGACTGGAGACTGCAGCCGTCAGGAGGGTGGGCAGCGTGCAGTCATGGAACTCAGCGAGCTCTGGTGGAGACGGTAGGTCCAAGGCCACAGCTCCTCGATAGTGATGAGCCAGGGTGGCCCTGGGTCGCTAAGGGAGGAGATGTGTCAGGGCAGGCTGGGCCCTATGTGGGGACAGACAATAACAAGATCCACGAATAGGGTTGTTAGGAACTTGAGACTCTCTGGTACTGCACTGGAGGATGATGGGCATAGCAATGCCCCAGGCTTCTGCTCCTCACTCTGTCCGCCTGGACTGCTGGTCCCCTTGCCATCCTCCTCCCACACTTCAGCGCTCTGCACTGATGACGTCATCAAGGTCTCACAATAATTCTCTGTGGTCTACACCAGTAGCCCCATTTAATAGGAAGGGAAGCCAAGGTTCGGGAAGTTTCTGTAAGTTGGCCAAGATCTTTTACTTTGTGACAGGTATTCAAATGCCCTTCACGATGTTTGCATCGCCTCCTTGGATCAGAGAGAGTTTCAGAGGCCACGGATTTGAATTCCCTTTCCTGAGCCCATGGAGGCCTCTATCAGATTTGCAGAGGAGGAGGGGGGTCCCTCATCTCCCTAGGAAGCCTTTCTCTGTGTATCATCAAGCATCTCTGTGTGCAGTGCACAGAGGAGGGAGTCTGGTTTTGGGGTAATTTTGTATCCCACTTCTGTAATTTTAGCTGCATAACCCTGATAAAGTTATTTAACCTTTCTTAGTCTATTAATCTTTAAAGAGATCTCTTTCTGCTCTTTAGAAAGGATTGGAGCTGAGGGGCAGTAATCCCCACAAGGCTGTGTTTGAGTTTAGAGTAGACAGCGTGTGCAGTGTAACTGGGACCATTCCTAGCATCTAGTCCACACCGTTGAGCCATGATAGTGACTGCCAGGCGATTACAGGTGAGATACACAGGTGATGCAGGATGTGGCATAACAGGTATTGGACCTGCGTCAGGGCACCTGGGTTCTCATTCTGAGTCAGTGGTACACCAGCCCTGCAGGTGTGGATGAGACGCTGAGCCACTCTGAGCCTCCGTTTCTTCATCTGTAAAGTGGACGCTTCGTCTTGACCTCTGTTCCTTGAACTCACCCCAGAGGCCAGCTCTGAAGAACAGATGTCTGTGCAAGAGCTGTGTTCACAAAAGTGTGAGAGTTACACAAAAGAGGGACAAGGTCCCGTCCCCACCTGAGAGGACATCTTGATGTGGTGGGTGACATCACTCAACACACAGCTATGAAACTCTTGGGCAAATGTTTGTGTTACACAAGGACCAGAATGATGCTACAGAGGACACGTGGGCTTATAGCCGAACACCTCCTGTAGGCATCAGGTTTATTTGGATTTGTTGGGTCCTCATTTCAAATGGAGGAGATATGCTAAACTCTTGGGGAGATTTTTGCTTTCAGGAAATAAACATCGGAACTATAGCAATGGACAAAATAGACACACTCTTCTGTTTTCATGAAACATATTTTAGTGGGGAGAAGACAGACAATTTAACTAACCAGAACCGTACCAACTACACGGCTAACACATATAGTTTTCTGGATAGTGAAAAGTGCCATGGAAAAAACTAAAACGAGAAAGAGGGTGAACACTAGTCAAAATAGTCATCTTTAAAAAGTCTACAAGTAAGAAATGCTAGAGGGAGTGGAGAAAAGGAAATTTTCCTATACTGTTGGCGGGTATATAAATAGGTGTAGCTGCAGTGGAGAATAGTATGGAGGTTCCTTTAAAAAAAACAAAAAACTAAAACTAGGGCCTACCCTATGATCCAGTAATACCACTCCTGGGTGTGTATCTGGAGAAAGCCATAATTTGAAAAGATACATGCGCTCCATTGTTTATAGCAGCTCTGTTCGCAAAAAAACAGAAGCAACCTACATACCTATTGACAGATGAATGGATAAAAAAGATGTAGCATATATGGAATACTACTAAACCATATAAAAAGAATGAAGTAATGCCATTTGCAGCATCATGGGTGAAGCTAGAGATTATCACACTAAGTAAACTAAGTCAGACAAAGACAAATATCACATGATATCACTATATGTGGAATCTTAAAAAATAATACAAATTAACTTATTTGCAAAACATCAAAGACTCACAGACATAGAAAACAAACTCAGAGTTATTGAAGGAGAAAGTTGGGGGTGGGAGATAAATTAGAAGTTTGGGATTAACATATACACATCACCGTATATAAAATAAACAACAAAGACCTACTGTATAGCATAGGAGACTACTCAGCACCTTGTAATAACCTATAATGGAAGAGGATCTGGGAAAGAAGAAATGCAAATCTATAACTGAATCACTCTGCTATACACCTGAAACAAACGCAATTTGTAAATTAACTCTACTTCAAATTTGAAAAGGTTAAAAAAAAAAGGAAGACGATGGAAGTTTCACTGGGGAAGGATCACAGGGAGGACTGTGGGACAGGGTCACTGGGGAAGGGATTTCTAGTTAATTTATTTGTTTAGTTTTTGGCCATGCACTGCTGTATGCGGGATCTCAGTTCCCTGACCAGGGATCAAACCCACCCTCCCTGAAACGGAAGTGTGAAGCCTTAACCACTGGATAGACAGGGAAGTCTCTACAATTTTAAAAATGATGCTTGCAGACACCCTCATTGCAAGGCGTCCTCTGAATGACATCTGAAGGAGGTCAAGGACGGGAAGCAGATGCACTGTAACGGGTGGTGTGCTCTAGGAAGAGTGTTCCAGGTGGAAGGAATGACAGGGGCAAAGGCCCTGAAGTGAGGGTGACAGGTCTGCTTACAGGGTAATGAGCAGGTCGGCGCCGGCTGCACACGGGACTGGTGTGGCCTGAACGGGGCACTTGACGGGGAAGCTCTGGAAGGACAGGAGTCATTCCGCCAAATTTGCCTTGTGTTTGGAATGAGACTGTCTTTTATTTGGAATAAGTTAAAGGAGGGCTTTGAACACTTTGGCCACCTCATGCGAAGAGTTGACTCATTGGAAATGACCCTGATGCTGGGAGGGATTGGGGACAGAAGGAGAAGGGGACGACACAGGATGAGATGGCTGGATGGCATCACCGACCCGATGGATATGAGTTTGAGTAAACCTCTGGAGTTGGTGATGGACAGGGAGGCCTGGTGTGCTGCGGTTTATGGGGTCGCAAAGAGTCGGACACGACTGAGCAACTGAACCGAGGAGGGCTGTGACCTGAGTTACAATTTTATAAGCTCCCTCTGGTTGCTTTGTAAGGAAAAACAAGAAGGAGGCCAGAAGTTAGAGGTTATCAGGGAAAAATTTTTTCCATTTCTTTACTTTTGTGTCTTTATGAGATAATGGATGTCCATTTAAACTTACTATGATAATCATTTCAGGATGTGTGTAAGTCAAATCATTGTGCTGGACACCTAAATGTATCCAGTACTGTCAATTACACCTCCATAAAACTGGAAGGAAAAAAAAAGCAAAGGTAAGCTATTTCAGCCTGGCTTCCACCAGTACAAGATTCAAAAAGAAGGACAGCTCCATTCATCCCAGGAAAGTGCATGAGAAGTGTTACTATTCAGAGCCGCGTGTTTTGCTGTTAAATTAGAAACACTTACATATTCATTCATATTCTCACCATTTTTGCTATTACTTTTGAGCACCCCAATTATTTGTGCCCTGCTTTTATGAGGCCCCTCATCTTGAGCTTTTAGGGCCTAAAATTGTCATTCAGAACTAAATTAATAGCAGTTTTATTGGCTCGTTATTTCTGACATCTGGTTGGAAGTGCAGTGCGATAAGTATTAGGTAATAATCTCAGTGGGCCCTGATTAGAAACTAATAACATTAGCAGTAAACTCACAAGGTGGCTGCCACAAAGCTGGATAAAAAGAAAGGACACAAGGCTGCTCCATATGGAGAAATCTGGGCCAAGGATAGAGCCCACCTCCCCATTCCTGCCCGATTAGACCACCAGTACATTTGTAACATCATCAAAACCAAAATCTGATTTCAGTCCAGGAAAAAAAGTGATGGTCAACAAAAAAATTGTGTTGTTGGAATGGAAATATTGCAAAAGAAATACTCCATATTTCTCACATTTCAAAATCTTTCAGGGATATTTCTAATATTTTTCTCTCAATGTTTCCACTTCTTCAACAAAGGTACATAAAGTCTGCTCTTACTTTGGTAATTACTGATATTTGTGAAACCTTAGCTTGGAAGAGGGCCACCCTTCATGTACATTATTCTATGCCATCGTCACAAGAATCTTACAGGGTTGAGGCTGTTATCTTTCCATTTACAGATCAGGGGCCTGGAACACAGAGAGGGAAAGTGACCTGTCCCAGGTCACACAGCAGGAATGCTGAGGCCGGAATCCCCGTAGCAATGCCCATGCTCTGTAATCACCAGGGAAGGCTACATCCTTGTTTTCCACTTTAACAAGGCTTAGGGGACACCTGCAATGTACCAAACACTCTGCAGTGGAAGGAGAATGGATGCAAAATTAACTCAGGCAGATGCAGTCCTAGGAGCAAACCCCTACCTACATTATTGCAATAGCTTCTTAAATTCCTTCGTCCAGTGAGAGAATAGGGTTCGTAGGTCCCTGGAACAGAGGATTTCCCTGGGAACTCAGGGAAACGTGCTTATTTTGCTGCTAGGCTCTGGGGCATCCTGACTGCCCCCTGGTTGCCTGCCCTGACAGACACTCCATTTTTGAGAAATACCCTCTTTCTACCTGCGTCTTCTGTCGTCCTGTATGCAGCTGTGGGAGGCTTGTGTTCAAATCCTAACTGCACCACTCTGAGGAAGTGATGGAAACTGCATTCTGAATCTCAGCTCTCTTGTCTCCCAAAGCAGAGATATGAACAGCCCCTTCCTTCAGAGGATCACGGTGCAGCATTCAAAGAAATAACAGATTAAAGGAGCTTAGTGAAGTGCCTGCGCCTCCATTAACTGGATCAAATGTTGCCGTCTCTTAAATGACGCAGACATGCTCTTCCTCCTTCATCCTTGCCCATTCATTCCTCCTTTCCTTCCCTCATTTGGATGCTACTTAGGTGCGGGAGAGGGTACCACTAAAGGTTTACTTCTTTTCTTCCCCATCGTCACATGCATAACTCTGCCCTGAGTGCCTGCATTTTGGTTCACCATTTTTGTTTTTATTATATTTTTGGAAGTTCAGCTGCTTTATAATATTGTGTTAATTTCTGCTGTACAGAAATGTGACTCAGTCTTTTTTTTTCTCTTCTGGTTTATCACAGGATGTTGATTACACTTCCCTGTGCTCTATAGTAGGACCTTGTTGTGTATCTATTCTTTATACAATAGCTTGTATCTGCTAACCCCCAACTCCTAATCCACACCTCCCTATCCCCTCCCCCTTGGCAACCACAGGGCTGTTCTCTATGCCCTGTGCCACCATTTTTAAAGACACACAAGCCTGTTTTGCACACACACTTGGCTCACTGGGGTGGTAGGGATTTGCGGCACAGAGGTGAAGCTTCAGTGGGTGATTCGATTCTTCTACTGTCTGGTGCCTGTAATCAAGGAGAAAGATCCTTGCTTGCTCCTGGGAGGACAGGAGGCAGGCAGTAGAAGCCTTGCTGTGGCTCCCTTCATGGCCGAGTCTTCCACTGGTAAACCTGGGGTATGGGGCTTGGCTCAAAGATATCACCCCAGATGCAGGCTGTTTGTTCTCAGGGGTTGCTTGTTCTCACTGGGCAGACAAGTCTACCCCATTCCTCAGTGAATGAACTGTAGGCAGAGAAGATGACCAGCAACCTCCCATCTCCTCCCAGGCCTGGTCCATAAACCCTACCTCCTAAGCTCCAGGCATCTCTTCCTCTGTCTGCTGGCTGCAGTGGAAGATGCACCTGGGACCCTGAGATGTCGAGCCAGTGGATGGAGGAGACATCTCTGAATGAACCTCTGTCAACCTGCGCTGAATGCTGAAGTGAGCACACAAACACTCTGATGTCACTGGGTGTTGTAGGGAAAAATAGATTTCATCCTTACTAGATTTGTTTCTTTTACTGTAATCTTTGTATCCTGTTGTTTTTGCCTCCACTTAAGAATGTTGCCTGGAGACTGGAATATACAGGATAGGCCATTTTCAAGTCTCTGACCTTTAAGAGTATAACACTTTCTCACCCATATAGAGATACAAAGTTTCAGAACAGAGAATAGCGTTTGTCTTGAAGGTTTACGAGAACATTGTGACCTGACCTACATTGACACCTGCAAGCACAAAGGATTCTGACACCAAGACTTGGTAGTCTAAAAGAAACCGCCTTTCAGTATAAAAGCATCCTGAATTCTGACCAGGGTAAGATGGTTCTCTAGGAGTTTAGTCTGCCATCTTCTGTGTCTGCTGGCTTTTTCCAAATAAAATTGTTATTCCTTGCTACAACAACTCGTCTCACAACTCATTGGCCTTTTGTGCAGCGAGCACAATGAGTTTTGAGTCAGTAACAATGGTGGGAGTTCTGAGGGTTTGGGGGGGGGTGTTTATCACAGCAGCTGACTAAGGAAGATGAGCAGCATTTTGCCAGGTAGACACAGGCAGGGAGAAGGCACTGCAGGCCACAGGTGTGGAGACACCAGAAGCCCCCAAGTGTGTGTTACGGGGACTGAGGTCAGCCGGGACCGCAAGACAGCACAGTGGGAAGGCTGGGGGCAGGAGGTGCAGGAGCAGAGGCCCACGGGCTCTGTTTGCCATTTAGGATCACAGCATATGCAATGGGGCCATTGGAGAATGGTAAGAAAACCTCTGACTGTGACGATGCTTTAGGCATGTCCTTCTGCTGGCAGTTCTCCAAGGCAGGATGGATGAGGGTCACATGGGATTTGTCCCAAGCTGATGGAGAAGGAGGCTTTCCAGACCACCCAGGGTAGACAGCATGGGAGCTTGAGCTAGGAATGTGACTGTGTTGGCCGGAGCTGAAGCTGACAAAGTAGTTATTTCAGAAACAGAATTTTTAGGAATTGGTAATCGTTTTGAGGCCAGCTAGGACTGGGAGAAAAGACCCTGATGGCTTCCTTCTCTTTTTATAACCTTGTGTCCACTTCCCTTTCTTTCCTAATTTCTTTCAAGTATGTATTGGTGACACTCTCTCTGGCTGTCATAGAATGGTGAAAGCTGGTTCTTGTTTTCTGGGGGCATGCTTGCTTCTCACAGACATGCTGACCCGCAAGGACACGGAGCAAACACTAACCTGCCCACCGAGGAAATCGCTCATGCCCTGGCTCTGCTCTCCCCCAGGATGCAGGGAGGCGGCAGGCATCCAGGTGCACATTCTCTTAGCTCTGCCTCCCTTGCTCTGGCCCCTCCAAGGCCAAGTCTCCCATCAGTAGACCTAGGGTATGGGGCTCATAAGCAACCCACTCATATTGTGGGGATGGAATTTCCATTTCTTTCGATTGAATTCATTCATAAATACATCCATGGCTGATTCATGTCAATGTATGGCAAAACCCACTACAATACTGTAAAGTAATTAGCCTCCAATTAAAATAAATAAATTAAAAAAACATATTCATAAGCAAAAAGAAAAAAAAAAGAAGAAGGGAAACTCTTTTAAATGGATTTGAACAGAATTTTATCATGTTCAGTCCAGCCAACTTTGCCTTTGGAGCCTGGGTAAAATCAGACATGTTAATTGAGTCTCTAGTTCAATGGGATTATCTTTGCTGCTATTAAAGTAGAAATCAATATTAATATTTCCTCCCTGTTAACCTTAATCATCTTTCTAGAACCAATATTTTTCTTCCCTTCGTGTCTCCCTCTATGACTCTGTTACCTTTGCATTTCTAATTTTGTCTGGAATTTATGGAGTATCTTTTATTTCCAAAGAACAGAGATAGTTGGTGAGGCTGCTGCATCTGCCTTCACATCTGGGATCAGTGTCTGTAATGGATTTGCTTTGATGCCCAGCTCCTGGACAGCCTCTCATTATCTGATGAGAGACGATTATCTTTGCTGGCCTTCTAGGCAATGAATCCTTTTCATTTGTTTTCCCACAAACAAGAAAGGAGCTGGTGAGAGGAGTGCAGTTTTGTCCAACGTACTTCTTGAGAGAGCTTCACGGACCCTCTGATGCCCACGCGGCCTCACCTCTGTCCGAGGACCTGTGCACCTACCCGCTCCGTGGAAGCCCAGTTCATCGTCTAACTGACTGAGGTGTGTGTGCTCAGTTGGGTCCCTGGGATGCGCCCCACCGTGTCCCAGGCGCTGGCATGCCCTAACCTGGCACATAACTGGTG
The DNA here is from genome assembly GCF_019320065.1 of Cervus canadensis. Lineage (NCBI taxonomy): Eukaryota > Metazoa > Chordata > Mammalia > Artiodactyla > Cervidae > Cervus > Cervus canadensis. The sequence goes on along the minus strand of NC_057400.1, from coordinate 4,859,483 downwards.
CTTGTGCTGAGAGGCACCCTCATTCCTTCCTGCACGCTCTGCATTGAGTATTGCCAGGGATTTGATGGCTCCCACTACGAGCGGTTCCCAATTTGTTAGAGGTAAGCTCTTTAGCCTGGCATGCAAGGTCCCCGATCATCTGTCCCTGTTTATCTCTTTGGCCTCGTCTCCAGCCCTTGTAGCTGGAACCCAAACTGTAGTTATGCAAAGCTGCTTGCAAGTTCCCAAAGGCAGCTTGCAAAAGGGCTTGTCCACATTATTCCATCTCCCTGGAAGGTCCTTCCCCAGAGCTACACCTTGAGGCTGAGTCTGAATGGCCCTGCTTCTGAGAAGCACCTTGGTCTTGCAGGAAGTTGGCTCTTCACTGTCTTTGATGACCTTGTAGTCTGTCTGTCTTCCCCACTACACCCTGAGTTCCTTGAGCATGGGCCACCTGCCATCCTGTCTCGATCACTACCACCTCACATGGATCCTGGAGGAGAGAAGTGCTTGGTGAAGGCAGATGAGTGGCATCTTTCCTCGTGTATCCGGGAACCCAGCCCTCGTTGGAAGAGCTTCACATGCATGTATCATTCAACTGCAACACAGCTCTGTGAGGCCAGTGCTCTTCTTTTCCTCTGCTTCACAGGTGAGAGGTTAAGAGACTTGTCTAAGATGCTCAGCTTACGTGTGGGGGATACAGGAATGAAACCCTGGCTTTTTGTGCTTCACGGCCTTCACTGCTTTGACCCTGACACTTCCCCTCCTCGCCTTCTCTCGTCCCTGCCTCTTGACAGGCCTTTGTCCTCTTCCACTGCTTTCCCACCTCTCTCAGAAGATGCATATTGTTGTACGAGGAGATGACTGTCTTTGTGAAGTCTAAAATCAGTGTCGGCGTGCTGTGTGGGGTGGCCCTCTGTTACTCCTTCCCACGCTACCCCTGTAGAGCCTCCAGCTCCCTCTGCCCCGTGATCCAGGAGTTCAGTTCTGGCAATTCTTCCCTTGCTCTCTGGCTTTCGTTTGGCCCATGGAGGCGTCAGGGTGGGGAACAGAGGCAAAGTGGTTCTTGATCCCTAACTGTGTTCTCCTAGCACAGGGCTTGCGAACTCTGTAAAGTGCCAGATGGTAAATATTTCAAGCTTTGTGTCACAAGAGATGAAGTTAAGGCTATGATTTAGGTAATTATAGACCCATTTAAAATGTAACCACTTGAAAATGTAAAGTCATTTCTAGCTCATGGGCTATAACAAAACAGGCAGCAGAGCACGTCTGGTCTGGCCACAGTCTATCAACCGCTGATCTGGAGTCCGCAGCAGGAGGTGCCAAACCTTGATGTGTGCCAGCATCCCTGGGAGGCTGTCCTAACACAGGTGGCAGATCCCCATCCCCAGAGCTTCCGATCCTGTAGGTCTGCAGTGCGGACTGAGGACTGGGTGATGCTGATGCTGCTGGTCTGGGTACCACATCTAAGAACCATCAGAGAGATGACATCTGTCAAGTGTTCCTTCAGGCTCAAGGATTCTTCTCTTTCTTCATTTCTTCAGGCCTGGGTGCTTCCCTATCCTTTGTGGATTCCATTAACACTGCCCTTTGTAAACTGTCCTTTCCTCTTCAGTTAAATTCATCTGTGTGCACCATCTTGGTTCGAATCTTCTGGATACTTGAAATGTTTCCATTTTCCAGAAAGAGTCTGAGAACATTGTGCCTCTGTACTTTACAGGACTAATCCTTGGAGGAGAATGTTTCACTAGTGAAACATTCTTGTACTGATTGCATAAACATTCTTGAAGGGTCATGCCTGTGTATGGCTCTCTGGGAGCTGGCACCAGGTCAGAGGATGAATAGGACAGCAGAATTCTTGCTGTGGGACGGGCATCTGGAGGATGCACCAGGCATGTCAACGGTGCCCAGTTCTGGGGAACTGGGCAGAGCAGGCTCTGCAGGGGAGGAAATGAGTTCAAAGGAAATGTAAGTTATGCATCAGCCTACAAAGAACTGGAAGTCTTGGGGAGCAGAGAGCGTGTGAAGGGACCTGGGGAGCCACAGGAATAGCGTGTGTGTGTGTGTGCTGAGAGAGGCAGGGTCTGAGAGCAGTTATACAGCCAGAGATGTGAGAAGAGGCCAGATCCCAGGGCCCTCATTGAGGATCAGCCTGAGAATGGCAGGGTTTTTTATCAGGGAATGGCACCGGGAGACTTGCAGGAAGAAAGATCCCCTCGATGGGGAACTGCATGAACGCTGCACGGGAGAGGCTGGTGGCCAGGAAGGAGGGCCCGCAGGCTGCTGGGCTGGTTTCCCACTGATCCGGGCTAGGACAAGCTGAGTCTGGAGGTGGTGGCTGCCAAGAAGCTTTAAGACAATCTCAGGTGAGTCTCCGCCATTTCACGTGCACCGCCTGGGGAGCTGGGGAGAAGAAAACCTCTCTGGAGGCCTCACCTCTTCCTCTGGGAAGCGGGATTCTCACTGTGCTCAAGGCCATCCCCCAGACTCCACTGGGTGGCTTCATTTCACAAATAAAAAGTATGAACAAATCGAATCATTTCTAAGAGGGAAAGTATTAAGGAACCCGTAGCAGTACTTGTCCATACGAGGCCATCCTTTCTCTGCAACATTTACCCAACACCTCAGAGAGCTCCCACCAACTACGGGCTATCTTTTTGGAAAGGTCAGACTTTTTAAAGGTTAATTGTTACCCTTAAGAAAATCGCAAAAACAAACTGCAGGGCTGCATGTTTAATGAGAGTTTGGTTCAGCAGTTCCCAGAAGCAGGATTCCTGACGATTTGATTTAAGCAAATCAAGACTAGTCTAGAAGCCGAGTGCCACTGGCGACTTCTGACTTAAAGCGTGCAGGCCGGCTGGGGTTTAAGGAGTGTTACTGTGCTTCAGAAATGTCCTCTGGCCAAAAACCCCAGCCAGCCAGGAATCTGAGCACTGCTAAATCCCTGCATCTTCGCAGTGTGGTTGGTGGCTGAGAAGCTGAGTACAGGGGACCCCAAGATTTCACCCTCTTCTTTTGTCGGTATCCTCTTTCCCTCAGCAATCCATCCCCTCACGGCACCCGGCCAGTCACCTCTCTGAGGATGGCTTTTCCATTTGGCTCCCTCTGCTTCCTCCTTCTGTGGCCTTGCAGCAACCTCCATGCAGTTTGTCCAAATCAAATCACTGTTGCCGTTTCCCTCCATGCCGGGTTCTGCCCAAGACCGCTCCTCTCTAGAGCTCATCCCACCCCTGCTGACATTCTCAAGTTATTGGTTACTTTTCCATTCCACCTGGTTCTTCCAGGACCCTGTCCATCCAATTGCCAGATCTTATTGATTTCTTCCTCACAGTTCATCTCTGTATTGTCTCTTTTCATTGCTGGGGCCGCCACCCTGCTCTGATCTGAAGCTGTCTCCTGGATGCCTCCAGTCACTTCCCACTGTCTTCATTGTGGGTCACCCATGTCACCCATGGACACAAGACAGATTTTCCTGAAGATCTGTTGTGATTCTGTAAGTCCTTTGATATGAGAATTTTCTTAACATCTCTGGAATGAAACTCAACATTTCAGTATTCCCCTCCTTTGTCTTAATCTCTAACCCACCTCCCTCTTGCCTTTTCTTTAAATTCAGATTATTTATTTAACTAGATGATGGTTGATTTACAATGCTGTGTCCCCTGCCTCACGTACCTGGAATATCCCTTCCGCCTGCCTCCCTTCCCTCTTTCCTGCATTTCTCCCCACCCTCCATCTGTCCCCGTCTTCCCTTTGAAACGACCCCCTACTCTGAACAGTGCTTCTGTTTTTAGGACCCACTTCGTGCCAGAGACGCTGTGAGGACCTCAGCGCACCCCTGGCATTCACTATTAACCCCAGATACCTGTTACGGAAGAATGAGACAGTTCAGAAAGTGTAGCGGTGAGGCTAGAGTGTAAATAAGTTGCAGCCCGGCAGGGTTAACACCGCATGGACTCAAACAGTAGTTATCACCCGAGTGAGCAGGACAGGCTGCGGGGGGATACAGGGAGAAAGGAGACTCCCCCCACCCCCCCGCCAAAGTGCAGGGGCATCTCAGGCATGGGGGGCAAGTAAAGGCATAGAGCGGGGAGGTGAGTTTCCAGTTTAGGCCGCAGACCGTCCTCTTTGAGGTGATAAGAACCAGAGATAGGTTCTAGAGATCTGCCAAACTCCGGTGCCCAGAGCTCACCATACTGTGTTTCGCCCTTGTAAATTGGATAAGAGGGTAGGTCTGCACAATGCTCTCATAGCTAAAAAGGCAGGGGGCGCAACATTGTAAACCAACTATACTTCAGTGTTGTTGTTTAGTCACTAAATCGTGTCTGACGCTTTTGTGACCCCATGTACTGTAGCCCTCCAGGCTCCTCTGTCTATGGTATTTTCTAGGCAAGAATACTGGAGTGGGTTGCCCTTTCCTTCTGCAAGGGATCTTCCCAAACTAGGGATAGAACCCATGTCTTCTCCATTGGCTGGTGAGTTCTTTACCACTGAACCCCCAGGGAAGCCCCTACACTTCAATAAAATAAATAGCATACAAATATTTTTTAATTAAAAAAAAAAGGCAAAGGGAGGGTAAGAGATTGAGACAAAGGTGGGGAATACTGAAATTCTGAGTTGCATTCCAGAGATGCTAAGAAAGATAGAATCACAACAGATTTTAAAGAAAATCTGTCCTGTGTCAGTGGGCAAGGTGGATGACTCACAATGAAAACAGTAGGAAGTGACTGGAGTCATCCTGGAGAGAGGTTCAGCTCAGACCAGCTTTGTGATGGTGTCAGTGAAAAGAGAGTTCTGAAAAGGATCACGAGGAAAAAATCAGTAAGACCTGGCAACTGGATGACAGGCTCCTGGGAGTCAGAGGGTGGGAGCTAACTAGCTAGAACCTTCCCAACCGTGCTCCTCCCTGCGGTCAGATTGTAGTCTTCCTGCTCCTCCTATGGGCTAAGCTTAGTCCCAGCTCTACACCTTGGCAGGATCTCTGGATTTCTCCTAAACGTGCTGGAGGGCCCCGGGGTTGCATCAGCGCCCAGCCCCACACAGTCATGCCTGAAGCCCCTGCTTACTGCCCTAAGAACCTGTTTCCCTTCCACTGTCTCAGCGGTTGAGAGCCACACGTGGAAGGCGTACAGGCTCAGCAGCCGCCAGGGCACTTCTGTTGCCCTTGCTCCGTGGTTTTCAGCGTCAGAGTTTCTTGCTCAGATGCTGCGAAGCTTCTGTCTTAGATGCCATCCCTCCAGGCAGCACGACCTCATGACGTGCAAGACAAGGAGGTCTCCGCCTTTGGACTAAGGCTCATGCCAGAGCACCCTGCCGTTCCCGACCCAGTACTGTGCTGTGCTGTGCCAAGTCGCTCAGTCGTGTCTGACTCGTTGCGACTCCATGGACTGCAGCCCGCCAGGCTCTTCTGTCCACGGGCTTCTCCAGGCAAGAATACTGGAGCGGGTTGTCCCGTCCTCCTCTCGGGGCTCTTCCCGGGACAGGGGTCACGCCCACGTCTTTTATGTCTCCTGCATCGGCCGGCGGCTTCTTTACCACTAGCGCCGCCTGCATGTGATGTGCGGTAGTGGCTCAGTCGTGTCCAACTCTTGGCAACCCCGAGGACTGTGGCCTGCCAGGCTCCTCCGTCCATGGGATTCTCCAGGCAAGAATATGGGAGTGGGTTGCCATTTCCTTCTCCAGGGGATCTTCCCGACCCAGGGATCGAACCTAGCGCCACCTGGTGTGGTCTAAATACATTGTAATTCAGGATGGATCTGTTTTCCCCTCTAGGTTCCTCCAACTCACTGGGTGGGCCTCCTGGAAGGAAACCTACAGGTCCTCCCATCCTCTGGCTGAAGTTGTGTTGGGCCAGCAGGTCAATCAGAAGGAGAAGAAATGGTGTGTTTCTTCCGGCTCTCTCCTGCACGGGTCTCCAGACTGTCAGTGGCCCGGCCGAGGGCCGCTGCACCTAACATAGCTGTCTGCTCTCTTCTGGGTCCGGGGCCGCCCTCCCTCCCCCTCCCTCAGGGATCCTGGTCCTTACTGATTCCAGGGTGCTTGTGCATTCTCTAATCTCTGCCCCAACTTTGTAGCCAATTTATTTAACTCCCTTAACTTTTCCCAAGTGCACTTTTCCTACCTGACTAATCCGCTCCATAGGTGACGTGTGGTGCAAACCTTGAAATATTGTGTCCAGCAAAAGAAACCCTACAGGAAAGAATGCACGTGAAGTTTGAGAACAAACAAAACTCATCGGTGGTGATAGAGGTCAGGGCTGTGGTTGATTGTTTTTGGGTTGAGGCTTGGCGAGAGGGAACCCTCTGAGGTTTCGGAAATGTTCTGTATTATGATTGGGGTGGTAGTTACATAGATATTTGCAACTGTCAAAAATCATTGATGTAAATCAAACTACAGTGAAGTACCTGTCAGAGTGGCCACCAGTAAAAAGTCTACAAATAATAAATGCTGGAGCAGGTGTGGAGAAAAGGGAGCCCTCCTGCGTCGTTGACTGTGATGTAAGTTGGTGCAGTCACTATGGGAAGCAGCACGGAGGGTCCCTAAGAAACACTAAAAATGGAGTTAGCATGTGATACTGCAACCCCACTCCCGGGCATAACGTTTGTGTGTGCGCTCAGTCACTAAGTCATGTCTGACTCTCTGCGACCCCATGGACTGTAGCCCTTACAGCCCCGATAGCCTGCTCTTTCTCATAGGGTCACTGTGCATGCTAAGTCACTGCAGTCGTGTCCAGCTCTCTTCAACGCCATGGACTGTAGACTGCCAGGCTCGCCTCTCCAAGGGATTATCCAGGCAAGAATACGGGAGTGAGTAGCCATTTCTTTCTCTAGGAGATCCTCCCGACCCAGGGATCAAACCTGTGTCTCCTGCATTGGCAGGCTGATTTTTCACCACTGCAGGCCCTGGGAAGTGTTACTGTGCCAAGGTATCCATACAGCTGAAAAACAAGCAAGCAAGCAAAAAAAAAACCTCACATTGTTCTTGAAAAAAAATTCATCTTTGGCAAAAATTAAAAAAAATCTTTCTGCAGGGTTAAGATATTGGCATGCATATTTTTGTATGTTTATTGGTAATCTGTATTTGTTTTGTAAAACGTCTATTCAGATCTTTAAAAAAAGACATTAAGAGAAAACTCACCTGTGGGATAACTCAACCTGCATTTAATAGGCAATAAAGGGTTGTCTGCTTGAATAAATCAAGGAAAAAAGTCATTGAACTCGTACACATATTTTATTATGTGTAAATTATACCCAATAAAAAGTAAGTATCTAGGAGTATAAGGGGAAGTAATTATATTGAAATATGTATAACAAAATGTTTAACACCGGTTTGTGGTATGAATAAAAACATCTTTCTTGTTTCTCAACAAACACATCAACATCCTATATATCCACTGTTTTGAACCTCCAACCTGGTGGCATCTAGGAGGGTAGCATCCTTTCTTCCCGTCTTGGCTCTCCTCACGGGGCATCTACTGCACTCGTATTAACTGCCGTATGAGCAGGTGTTGCTGAGAGCAGGCCATGCCTCTTAGATGCTTCCAAACAGGGGTGGAGATCTCGGCCTGGAGTGGATATGTAAAGTTTAAAACCGAAGCCACTGCTGCTTTAATAAATATTGAATGAATTTCTATTCTGAACTAGGCAGTGTGTTCGTGACTAGGGAAACCTATTTTCCATCTTTAAATGGAGCCTCATAAACTCAGAAGTTTTCTTGGCCCTTGGAGTTTTGCCCCAAATTAATGGCCTGTGAGAGGGCTGAGCTCACTCTCTGTCATTTTTTCCTTAGTGGAGGCCCCCATCTCTACTCTTGTGCTGTTCCTGTCACCTTCACCCCAGTCTTGTGGGAACCTGGGTTGAGAGGCCTGCTGTTTGCATCACGTGCCGGATGTAGGGTGTCATAGTGGAGACTCACCGCTGAATATGAACACTGTCCTCATCCTTCCTGCTTTCCTGTCCTTGATCAGCAGATGTCCTTAACTCGGGTCTCAGAAGGAGAATTCCCTCCCCCACAAGCCACTCTGGAAGCACAATCTATTCCTTCACTCTTTCCCCACCTGCGTCATTTTGCTACTTCTTTTGAATTGTTTTTCAGGGACCAACCAAGCAGGTCATTTTTCATTTCATATAATTTCCTGAAATTCTAATAAACATATGTTTTTCCATCTTATTATATCTGATAGAAAAGTATTTCCATTTTATGTGATCATCTAATGCAGATGATCTCTCTGGGTGAATGAATGAGAAAAAGAAAAGAAATAGTGTGTAATTTGTCCTCTGGCCATCCTTACTCAATACTGCTTCTTCCTTAAGTGATGGGAAGCGCTCTTCTCCGGGACTGCGCTTGGGGGTCTCTTTCATGGCATAGCTTGGCTGTGTGATGATTTTCTACTTCAAAAAATCTTGGGTACCACTTTGTATTGATATATTCTTAAATCTGTACCATAAATATCTGGACCCTGATGGGTGTGCTTGCCTGGGAGACCACACATGAACCTGGAAAGAAATGAGCCTCTGAGTTCTGAAGACCCGTCTGACCAGAAGTGAGGAACCTAAGAAGGACCTCACCTGAGGACACTGCCTGGTTGGGGGTTTAGCCTCCTGCATAAGCTTGGGTCTGAGAATCTGAGCTTAAGCTTCCAGATCTCTGTGAGGTTGGTTTTCTAAGGCTAGCAGATGTCCTGTAGGAAACAGATGTCTATTTTCCTAAATTCACAAGAATTGGGGGCAGAAGGTCTCAGCCTTTCTGTGCAGGTTTGGTTTCTTGAATGGCATCTCACTGTCAGTCATTTTCTTTCCACTTTGCTCCAGCTGGATCTGATCTTCCAGATTAAAATCATGAAGGATGGGTATCCAGCTTACTGCCAAAACCTGGGGAGGTTTTACACTGAGGTCTTTTCTCCTTCCTGTCAGTGTGTGTTCGGAAACCTGCCATGTGGACCCCTGCACCATCCACAGTCCTGCAGGCCTGTCTGAGTGCTATTCTGCCCTGGAGACAGAGAGATTCATGACTTCTGACTTTGTGTAATTTCTAATTCTGGACCAGGCGATTTTTCTATCCATCACCATTGCTTCTCCACATCTGAGACCTGCCTCCCTTGGAACATTAAAGTGGCACATTCTAACTTCAGCTCAAAATCTTCCTCCTTAATCTGGCACTACCTTGCCCCAGGGGCCTTATCTGGGCTAGCATCTATGTGCTAGCATCCAGGTACCTGTGACCTGTGGGCTCTGGGCTTGCTTGATAGTTACCCCTTAGGAGGATGTTGGGCTCTGGAGTGGTCTGTCCCGGAAAACAAAGCAGAATGAAGACTCTTCTCAGTTATCTTGAGCTGGGTTTTCAAGGTTCTCCTCTCTCAGGTCTGAGTGTCAGTGGAAGCCGTACTAACCACCAAGCTGCAGGGTTTCCTCTGATTGGCTAGTTGATGAGTTCATTTCTTGGCCTCCATTGCCCTGGCCAATGTATCAGTAAATGCTCTTTGCTTTCTGCTGTTATCTACCTGCCTGGAGGGGCCATGATTCCCTCACATTTTCATGTTGGTCTTGGGGCTATGTCACCACTGTCCTCTGACCCAAGTGCCAACACTGTTCTCTGACCCAAGCATCACCGTGGTCCCTGTAATAATGGTCATCTTACTTCCCAGAGCTGTGTGTCCACTAGTTTGGCAATCAAGACAAGGGTACCCCTTGGCTCAGCTCTAGGGTAGTAATTTCATTCATGTCGCATTGCACTAGAGTCCCATTTCTCAGCTTTAAGATCCTAGGCCAGGGACTTCCCTGACGATCCAGTGGTTGGGACTCCATGCTTCCAATGGAGAGGGGTGGGGCACGAATTTGATCCCTGGTCTGGGAACTAGGATTCCACATGCTATGCAGCCAAATAACTAAATGTTAAAAAAGAAAAGAAAAGAAAAGAAAGATCCTAAGTGCCCCAGTTTTGCTCTGATGTCCTGTGGGGCTGCTTGCCTCCTGAATATTTAGGTAAATATGACTCTAACCTTCAACATCGTGGACTGTGTGGGATCAGAGTTCTCCAAACAATTGCTGTGAATTCAAAATTGAGCCCTCAAAACTTGGTCCCCTTATGGACCCTTTGCTGATCTGGATGTAGATTCCTGCCTGTTGACAGTTTTCCTCCAAAACTTTTACTCCAACCAAGCTGATGCTCTGCCACTTCTGCCTGTCTTGTTTGTTTGTTTCAGGTGGGGAAGAGTTGCTACAGGCCAGTCATCTCTGTTTAGTCTTCCTTCCCCAATGATGACGAATAGAATTTTCTCTCCTTCCTTGGACAAGTGTTTTTAAGTTGGACCTGGCCACAATCACCAATATTATTACATTATTCCATACACAACTGCAGGCAATATTTCCAGCATGGAGGAGATTTGAGTTTATAAGCAAGAGGGTTTACAATGCTTATTTAACACTATGAGCCTTAACAGATGTTACCTAAATGTGGGTGAGTAAGGGAAATGAGAATTAAATTATTTTGACATTCACATGATGTCGTGAAAAGCAGATTGGCTTTTTTCCTACTCCTCAAAATTCTTTTTTACCCAAAGAATTACACTTTTATTATTAAGTGTCATGGTACTCGTTTTGTAAACAAGATTTATAATATGCCTTAAATAGATAATATGCACTTGGTTGCAATTGGTATTTGTCTCAGTTCAACTTTCCAGCTGTTTTTAATCACTACTTAATGCAACCCTGGCATTAACATTGAATAAATATATTTCATACAAATTAATTTTTCTAGGGGTCATACTGCTTCTGAGACAATGCCCTTTCCAGAGATTGTTTCCAGAAATCTAGAGATAGTTCTTCATAGAAATTTCTGCTGAAAAGCCTTTTAATTAGAATTTAACCTGTGTCGTAGTAGAGCCATCATTATCATCATCAAATTTGTGTCCTCAACTCTTTTTATGAGTCCTAGAATCAAACACCTATAGTGGCTTTCTGTTCTTCTCCAAGCCAATGAAACATTCTTTCCATAGCTTTATGGTAAAAGAACATAATGTCCCAGGCAATTAGAAATCATAATCCACTCTTGTTTAATGGTATGTTGCTGTCTTTTTCTCCATTTATCTATAAAAGCATTTTTAAAACATGAAATGTCCATACCATTTTGTCTTCTTTTTCACTCACACTAAAAACATTTCAGTTTCTCCAGAGGATTCATAAATGTAAGTCTTAACACTGTAATCTATCATTTTATCTGCATCTTAACAGTCAGAATTTTACTTACCCTCTGACATCTACAAATGCATTTGCACAAAAAGCTGCGTTTAGCCTAAGGTTTTGGGTAAGACTGCCTGGGTCTGATGGTTAACTTGACCCAGCAGTGGTTCTCTGTCTTTGGGTAAGTTATCCTCGCCCCGCTCTTCTAATCAGAGAAGCCTAATAATAACAGTGCCGCATCACAGGACTGATGTGAAGATCAAATGTGTGTTGTGTAAAAAGCCTTTGGATCAGCGCCTGGCACAGAGTAAGCTGTTAATGTTACCGACTATTTTTTTTTCTCATTTTTATTCTTTTTTTTTAAACGTCTCTATTAGAAATTGCCATCCAGTTCTCTAGGCTACCTTCATGTTTGCTTGTGCTGTGCAATGCATACCCTTAATTCTTTTCATTCTTCACATTTTATGGAGAATCCCTTGGAAATTCTCTGCTTCTTGATTTAAGTGGATTTCCAGGGAGACTAAAATAAAGCAATTTTTGTGTAGAGGCCAGCTGGTTCCCTTGCATTAATTACAGATGTAACAATGGTGTTCCCTAAGAAAGCAGGTGTTGCTTTTTGAAAATTTAGATGAAGAGTGCTTTGTGGAATATGCTTTATTTGACAACAAAAATTTTTATTTCTTCACAGCAAACCAAGAGGCAACCAAGAACTTAAAACGTGACATGAAGAGTTATGTAGAATCACAGTGACTGCCTTGTTGCAGCTGAGTTTCTTTCTTTCTTTCTACATGGATATTCTGGCTTATTTTCTTTCATTTTTTGGTAAACTAGTGTAATTTCCTTTTTCACCATTTGTAAATGTCATTTTTTTGTTGGAGGATAATCGCTTCACAGTGACGTGTTAGTTTCTGCTGTCTGAGAAGGTGACCCAGCTCTATGGAGACACGAATCCCCTCCTCCTGGACCTCCCGCCCTGCCTCCCTCCCATCCATCCCACCCCGGAGGCCGCCACAGAGCCGAGCTGAGCTGTTTGCGTTCTGCAGCAGCTTCCCTGGAGCTCGCTGCTTTACACATGGGAGTGGGTATAATGTCAACGCTACTCTCCCGGTTCATCCCACCTTCCCCTTCTCCTCTGTGTCCACATGTCTGTTCACTGCGCCTGCATCTCCTTTCCTGACCTGCAAATAGGTTCATCCAGACCCTTTTTATAGATTCCATGGCATTGTTGTTCAGCAGCAAAGTCTTGTTAAACTCTTGGCGACCCCATGGACTGCATCTCACCAGGCTTCCCTGTCCTTTTCTATCTCCCCGAGACTAGATTCCGAATATATATATATTAATATATAAGACTTGGTTTTCTGTTTCTGACAACTTCATTTTGTATAACAGACTATATATAGGTCCATCCACATCACTACAAATGACTCAATCTCGTTCCTTTTTATAGCTGAATAATATTTCGTTGTATATATGTATCACATCTTCTTTATCTATTCATCTGTCAATGAACATTTTGGTTGCTGCCAAGAACTGGCTATTGTAGATAGCGCTATAATGAACACTAGGGTGCATGTATCTTTTTTAAATTATGGTTTTCTCGGGGTATGTCCCAGTAGTCATCCAGCTGAGTTTCTGAATGAATTGGTCTTTGACTAATTTACTATTAACCAGTACCCCTATCAGTAAGTTCAGTTCAGTTCCTCAGTTACATCCAGCTCTTTGTGATCCCATGGACTGCAGCTCACCAGACTTCACTGTCCTTCACCAACTCCTGGAGCTTGCCCAAACTCATGTCCATTGAGCCAGTGATGCATCCAACCATCTCATCCTCTGTCATCCCCTTCTCCTCTTGCGCTCAATCTTTCCCAACATCAGGGTCTTTTCAATGAGTCAGTTCTTCACATCAGGTGGCCAAAGTTTTGGAGTTTCAGCTTCAGCATCAGTCCTTCCAATGAATAGTAAGGACTGTTTCCTTTAGGATGGACTGGTTGGATCTGCTTGCAGTCCAAGGGACTCTCAAGAGTCTTCTCCAACACCACAATTCAAAAGCATCAATTCTTCAGTGCTCAGCTTTCTTTATGGTCCAAATCTCACATCATACATTACTACTGGAAAAACCATAGGTTTGACCAGAACATTTTTTGGCAAAGTAATGTCTCTGCTTTTTAATGTGCTGTCTAGGTTGGTCATAACTTTCCTTCCAAGGAGCAAGCATCTTTTAATTTCATGGCTGCAGTCACCATCTGCAGTGATTTTGGAGCCCAAGAAAATAAAGTCTGTCACTGTTTCCATTGTTTCCCCTTCTATTTGCCATGAAGTGATGGACCGTAAGCCATGACCTTTGTTTTTGGAATGTTGAGTTTTAAGCTAGCCTTTTCACTCTCATTTTTCACTTTTATCCAGAGGCTCTTTAGTTTCTCTTCACTTTCTGCCATAAGGGTGGTGTCATCTACATATCTGAGGTTATTGATATTTGTCCCTGCAATCCGAGAAGGGGATGTCAGAGGATGAGATGGTTGGATGGCAACACTGACTCAATGGACATGTTTTGAGTAAGCTCTGGGAGTTGGTGATGGACGGGGAGGCCTGGCGTGCTGCAGTCCATGGGCTCACAAAGTTGAACACCACTGAGTGGCTGAACTGAACTGTGCTTCCTCCAGCCCAGCGTTTCTCATGATGTACTCTGTATATAAGTTAAATAAGCAGGGTGACAGTATTCAGCCTTGACGTACTCGTTTCTCGGTTTGGAACAAGTCCATTGTTCCACGTCTAGTTCTAACCGTGGCTTCCTGACCTGCATACAGGTTTCTCAGGAGGCAGGTCAGGTGGTCTGGTATTCCCATCTCTTGAAGAATTTTCCACAGTTCATTGTTATCCACACGGTCAAAGGCTTTGGCATGGTCAGTAAAACAGACATAGATGTTTTTATGGAATGCTCCTGCTTTTTCTGTGATTCAGAGGATGTTGGCAATTTCATTGCTGGTTCCTCTGCCCTTGGGCTTCCCCTGTGGCTCAGCTGGTAAAGAATCTGCCCGGAATGACGGAGACCTGGGTCTGATCCCTGGGTTGGGAAGATCCCCTGAAGGGAAAGGCTACCCACTCCAGTATTCTGGCCTGGAGAATTCCACGGGCTGTATAGTCCATGGGGTCTCAAAGAGTTGGACATGACTGTGTGACTTGCACTTTCACTTTCCTCTGCCTTTTCTAAATCCAGCTTGAACATCTGGAAGTTCACAGTTCATGTACTGTTGAAGCCTGGCTTGGAGAATTTTGAGCATTACTTTGTGAGATGAGTGCAATTGTACGGTAGTTTGAGCATTCTTTGGCATTGCCTTTCTTTGAGATTTGAATGAATATTGACCTTTTCCAGTCCTGTGGCCACTGCTGAGTTTTCCAAATTTGCTGGCATATTGAATGCAGCACTTTCACAGCATCATCTTTTAGGATTTGAAATAGCTCAGCTGGAATTCCACCACCTCTACTAGCTTTGCTCATAATGAAGCTTCCTAAGGTCCTCTTAACTTCACACTCCAGGATGTTGGGTCTAGGTGAGTGATTATCCTATTGTGGTCATCTAGTCATTGAGATATTTTTTGTATAGTTCTGTGTATTCTTGTCACCTCTTCTTAATATCTTCTGCTTCAGTTAGATCCATACTATTTCTGTCCTTTATTGTGTCCATCTTTGCCTGAAATATTTCCTTGGTATCTCTAATTTTCTTGAAGGGAACTCTAGTCTTTCCCATTCTGTTGTTTTCCTCTATTTCTTTGCATTGATCACTGAGGAAGGCTTTCTTATCTCTCCTTGCTATTCTTTGGAACTCTGCATTCAAATGGGTATATCTTTCTTTTTCTCTTTTGCCTTTCACTTCTCTTGTTTTCTCAGCTATTTGTAAGGCCTCCTCAGACAACCATTTTGCCTTGTATTGCTTTTTCTTGGGGATGGTTTTGATCACTGCCTCCTGTATAATGTTATGAACCTGAGTCCATAATTCTTCAGGCACTCTATCAGATCTAATTAGTCGAATCTATTTGTGACTTCCACTGTATAATTGTAAGGGATTTGACTTAGTACCCCTATAGCTAACTATATTGCTTACTTGTCCCAGTTAGAACAGTTTGAAGTCTGGCAAGTTGAATTTTATTTCTCTGTCTCAATTTTTCATGCATCAAATGAAGAGGAAGAAGCCCTGCTGAACTTCACAGGGATATAAAGTACTTTGAAATGTAAATATAACTATAGATGCATATGTAAAATAAACTATGAACTGCTATGCAAATATCCTAGTAAAGCTATGCATTTTCTTTGAAAGAAAATGAAGGTCCAAAGATTATTTTAATTCACATTTTTAGGAAGCCTATCTTTCAATTAATGTTAGGATTGATATTCTTTGTGAGGAAAATGCTACTCAGATGTAGGTTTCATTGACATGATAGAGGACCCCTGTTCATATCTCCACATAATACAATGGTGCCTTTTCAGAGATGGCTTTGGTTTTACTTTCCAAAGACCACTTGTGTAAGCAGGTGAGAAGAGCAAGATCACAGACCCTCTCTCACTGTGAGCTGATGATATTGTACTTTGGGTGAATTCCATTGTGAATCAGCAAAGACACAGTGGATTGAGTAATTTCAGCAAATCAATGAATCTCTCCCTTGTACCTTGTCCTTCAGTCTTTTTTGCTGATTTCCTCTGAAACATTGTACGTCTGAATTATCCAGACACCTACCCACTTTAATTGTGAATCTCACTGAATACAAACACAACCATCTGTAGCTATAATTATAAAAACTATATACATAAGCTTTGTAACTAGATATATTTCTTTGTAGAATTCCTTGGAGTCACAGAAATAAATTTTGGTTCAAGTATCAGAGATAATCAGGTCTCTAGTGTCTTTGCATATTAATTTAGTGCTAAGCTTTAATTAGAAAACATATGATATTTATTTAGAAGTTTTCTTTCATGCACTTAGGTTATATTAACAACAAGAAATTATTCATTTATGATATATTTAAAAAGTACAAAGCATATATGAAAAAACACTTTGTCATATATATATAGAGCTGTGTTCCCTAAATTTATATGTATTAATAGAAATCCTACCCCACTAGTACCTCAGAATGTGATCTTACTTGAAATAGGATTGTTGCAAATGTAATTAGTTAAAATGATGTCAGCCTGGAGTAGAGTGGGCTCCTACTCAGATATGACTGGTGTCCTGATAAAAGGAGACACTTTGGACGCACACCAGGAGAATGCCATGTGGAAATGAAGGCAGAGACATGACAAGTCTATCAATGTCAGATATTGACAGAAAACCACCAGAAGCTGGGAGAGAAGCAGGAAACAGAGTCTCCTTCCCAGGTTCAGAAGGAACCCACCCTTTGAAACTTTGATCTCTGGCTTCCAGTCTCCAGAAACATGAGACAACGCATTTCTGTTGTGTTAGCCACTCATTCTGTAGTAGTTTGTTAGGCAACTCTAGCAAATTAATAGACTGCAGTATCAGAAGTAGGATGCCCCTGCAGGGGATACCCAAGAATAAGACAGTGGTTTTGGAATTTGTTGATAGAAACTTGAGGTGCATGATTTAAAAAGAAAAAGCCTAGATTGCCTGGGGAAGGGATTTGAAAAAGAACAGAAAATTATATGGGTAAAATTGAATCACTTGGCTGCACACCGGCAACTAGCACATCACTGTTAATCAACGAAGTTGATTTTGTTCAGTCGCCCTGTCGTGTCCGACTCCGCGACTCCATGGACTGCGGCACGCCAGGCCTCCCTGTGCCCCACTATCTCCTGGCATTTGCTCAAGTTCATGTCTATTGAATTCATAATGCCATCCAACCATCTCATCCTCCGTCATCCCCTTCCCCTACGTTCAATCTTTCCCAGCATTAGGGTCTTTTTCAATGAGTCGGCTGTTGGCATCAGGTGGCCAAAGTACTGGGGCTTTAGCATCGGTCCTTCCAATGAATATTCAGGGTTGATTTCCTTTAGGATTGATTGATTTGCTCTGCTTGCTGTCCAAGAGCGTCTGAAGAGTCATCTCCAGCACCACAATTCAGAAACATCAAATTCTTCGGTCCTGAGCCTTCTTTGTGGTCCAGCTCTCACATCCATACATGACTATCGGGAAAACCATGGCTTTGATTATACGGACCTTCATCAGCAAAGTAGTTTCTCTGCATTTTAATATGTCGCCTAGGTTTGTCATAGCTTTTCTTCCAAGGAGCAAGTGTCTTTTAATTTCATGGCTGCAGTCACCATCCATAACAACTTTGGAGCCCCAGAAAATAAAGTCTGTCACTGTTTCCCTCCCCCACCCCCCATCTATTTGTCATGAAGTAATGAAACCAGATGCCATGATCTTCATTTTTTGAATGCTGAGTTTTTTTTTAATTAATTTATTTTAATTGGAGGCTAATTACTTTACAGTATTGTAGTGGTTTTTGCCATACATTCACATGAATCAGCCATGGGTGCACATGTGTTCCCCATCCTGAACCCCCTCCCACCTCCCTCCCCATCCCATCCCTCAGGGTCATCCCAGCGCACCAGCTCTGAGTGCCCTGTCTCATGCATCGAACCTGGACTGATGATCTATTTCACATATGATAATATACATGTTTCAATGCTATTCTCTCAAATCCTCCCACCCTCGCCTTCTCCCACAGAGTCCAAAAGTCTGTTCTATATATCTGTGTCTCTTTTGCTGTCTTACATATAGGGTCATCGTTACTATCTTTCTAAATTCCATATATATGTGTTAATATACTGTATTGGTGTTTTTCTTTCTGACTTACTTCGCTCTGTATAATAGGCTCCAGTTTCATCCACCTCATTAGAACTGATTCAAGTGAATTCTTTTTAATGGCTGAGTAATATTCCATTGTGTATATATACCAAAGCTTCCTTATCCTGAATGCTGAGTTCTAAGCCACCTTTTTCACTTTTCTCTTTCACCTCAAGAGACTATTTAGTTCCTCTTCACTTTCTGCCATAAGGGTGGTATCATCTGCATATATGAGGTTATTGATATTTCTTCTGGCAATCTTGATTCCAGCTTGAGCTTTATCCAGCCTGGTTTTTCACCTTAATACTTAATGATCTAAATTTCCCCTGTGAGTCACGTGACTCTTCACTGCCGCAGCATCCTGAATCCTGCTGATCTTTTGC
Source organism: Cervus canadensis (assembly GCF_019320065.1). Classification (NCBI taxonomy): domain Eukaryota; kingdom Metazoa; phylum Chordata; class Mammalia; order Artiodactyla; family Cervidae; genus Cervus; species Cervus canadensis. Next base: position 4,841,148 of record NC_057400.1, on the reverse strand, counting down.
CCTTATTAGAAGTGGCATTTCATGACTGTCTTACCTCACGGAACTTTCTGTACTTCACTCAGATTTACTAGAGACTCTGACCTAACATTATTTGTGTGTGGATCATTCCTGAGTTGAAACTGGCAGTTATCAGGAGAACATACTATTTCCAATAGACTTTGTCCTTAGAACATAGTTCTTTATCTGAGGTAAAATCAGAATTGACAAGTGAGTGCAATAAGCTTTGCATTTGTCAATTAGCTGAAGAACAGACTCCAAATGAATACAGTTGTCCTTCAGTGTCTGTAGGGGGTTGGTTTCAGGACCCCCATTACATGCTCAAGTCTGTGTTAAAATGGCAAATGTGTGTGCATGCTCAGTCACTTTAGGCATGTCTGACTCTTTGTGACCCTAGGGACCGTAGCCCACTAGGCTCCTCTGTCCATGAGATTCTCCAGGCAAGAATACTGGAGTGGGTTACCATGCCCTCCTCTAGGGGATCTTCCAGACCTGGTGATTGAGCTCACGTCTGCCTGAATTGCAGGGATATTCTTTACCCACTGAGCCAGCTGGGAAGCCCAAAATGGCATAGTTTTCCCATATATGTACATCTTCCCATACACCTTAAATCATCTTTGAATTATTTATAGTACCTGATGTAATGTAAATGATATGTAAATAGTTGTAAATACAATGCAAATGCTATGTAAATAGTTGCCAGTGTGGGGCAACTCTAAGTTTTGCTTTTTGGAAAGTTCTGGAGTTTTTTTTCTTAATATATTTGATCTGAGGTTAGCTGAATCTATGGATGTGAAACTCATGAATATGGGCAGCTGATTGTATACAGATGTCAGTTATGATTTTGGAGTAGTATATGACTCTGAGACACTTTGGAGGAAAAGACCTTTTTGCCTATTATGAAGACCCTATCAAAAATGGTTAGCAAGTTAAGGACCTTATAGTCCATGGGGTCTTAAAGAGTTGGACATGACTGAACGACTTCCACTTTCACTTTCACTTAGATGCATTCCTACCTCTGGAAGAGGTGTCTATTTTAAAGGTTGAGATCCATGAAAAGAGAGAGTATACAAGTTACAGGAAATGCTCTAGCAGATCACCGTGACAAAAACAGCTTTAACCAAGGTAATGATCTTAACTAAACTCTCTAAGTATTTAAACAGGTCATTATAAAATGTCAATGGTTAATCATTGATTTAAGAAAGGAAGAAATGAAAAAAAAATCAGGTTTCACTCTTTGCTCATATAATCTCTGGCACTATCAAGATGGCCACTTGGTGGTACCAGATTATTTCAAATAGATACTAGTTAACTTTCTCCATTAAATTATTTATCATTGGAAAAGACCCTGATGCTGGGAGGGATTGGGGGCAGGAGGAGAAGGGGACGACAGAGGATGAGATGGATGGATGGCATCACTGCCTTGATGGACATGGGTTTGAGTAAACCCTGGGAGTTGGTGATGGACAGGGAGGCCTGGCGTGCGGCGATTCATGGGGTCACAAAGAGTCGGACATGACTGAGTGACTGAACTGAACAGAACTGATGGTACAAATGGGTTACACCTCAAATCAACATCTATGGGGAAACTTTCAAAAGACTGCTGAGTTTGTTTTGAGGTCACATGTCATCTCTCAAGAACATAATCCTGGAAATACCATAAAGGGACACAGCCAGATACTAAAACCTCAGGGTCCTTTGAACACCTTCAGATGAATTTGATCAGATTATAGCCTCCATGGGATTTGATTATATTTTAGTTATTGTATATTTATTGTCAGGGTGGGTTGAAGCAGTCCCTTGTCAAAAACTACAGAATTTACAGTAGTGAAACAACTGCTTGATTTTGTGTTTTAACCTGGGAATACCAACTTTTATATTAAGTTACTGAAGCACATAGTTTCTGGGAACAATTATAGAAAAACTCTGTGAGCCTTTATCTGTTATTCAATAACTATATTACTCTTACCATGTGTGATCACCTGGAATGATTGAAAAGGACTATAGTTTCCTTAAAACTAAAGTGAACAAAAATTTCAGGAGTCCTTGAGCTCCTTTGGCCAAAGTTCTTCTGAAATATACCTTCTGGCCATAAAGTCCACTCCTCCTAGAACACATTAGTCCTCTCTCTATTAATTGGTAGCTGGAAGTCCTATGCACTTAAGATTTTTACTTCCAATACTAGACTCTGCCACACTGAACACAGATACAGCAAGACATTGTAAGAAATTCATCATGTACTATACCTGGGCTATCACCAATAGGTTAGCTTATCTTTCCACAATATATTCCTGGACAGTCTCTTCAGTCTTTGACCATGAGATTTCATATATTGAAAGAGACATCAGAGAAAAACTGTTCTTGAGTCATGTTGTAAAGAATCATATCATGTTCTGTGAACAACAAATACAGCAGTGCAGCTACAGGGAGCCAAGCTTTGGGTTCACATTTCAGAACTCCACACGACTGGAAGGCTACTCCACTGTAGATTCTTAGAGACCCTCCGTAAGGAGCGGATCTTTAGGAGCAGACAGCCAGTCTAAGATCTTTGGAACAAGTACATGACTTCAGATAGTGGAAAGCTTCACTCCATGATTTGGGTCAAGGCTTATCTTTAATTCCTGTATTGTTTTTCATCTGTTCACTTATAATCATCTTATTTTCTTTAGACCCCTGGTTGTCGCTGACCCATAGTGGCCTCTTTTCTTTCCTCTTTCTTATAACTGCTTACTCTGAACCTACTCATTTAAACACCATTCTTAGATTACCCCAAATAGTAGCCACTGCCCTCAATCTTGCTCACTGCTGGATATGCCGTCCACGATCAAATCTGGACTGTTGGATATGATCCCCTTGATAAAATTGTCTGGGCAATACTTGTTTCATCAAATGAGACAATCAAAGCTGTTGGCGTTTCCACTTGCACCAATATGGACAATTGACCCTAAACAAGTTAACTTATGACTTTGTTAGCGTTTGTCTCTCCCAGAAAAATAGCTATTTATTGCATTCAACTTATCGGACCCTAAGAAACTCTAAATTTGAATTCATCAAACTTTGTAGGGGGATAAGCCAAAGCCCACATGAAAGACACTAAAAGAGGTCTCTATTGGTCAAACATAACCCAGCTAATGTAAAGCTTTGGTTCCAATCTCATGTCATAAAAACTCCTTTTTTCCCTGATCTCTATGTGCCCCTACTGGATGCTATTTCTTCTCTGGCCATAATGTTTTGTCCTGTTTGCTTCTGATTAGTACCTCATGCGCTTTAGAAATAACATTATTATACTTGTATGTACACAAAGGCTCTATTTCGATAAATCCTCAGGGCTCAAAGTTCTGACTCAAATGTGGGCTCCAAAATGAAGCCACCCCCCACACACTCTACCTGGAGGAATTGCTGTCTTGTGTCCGTGAACATCAGAGCCGTGTTCCCCATGGGCATTCTGCAGAGGTCACTGATGGTACCACCTCTGCCTAGATGGAATACAGATTGGTCTCAACTCACGAATGTGAGTGCCAGTGGACAGTTATACTGCTCTATATGTTTTTGTCGGCTAGTTGTGGCGGAGCCTCTGCCATTGCTGGTAGCTTGCCCTGTACTTGAGCCAATGAAATGCGCAGGGTGGAGCAGGCTCTGCGTTGCCTTAAGGAAAAAGCTACATGGCTCCCTAAAGCTGATGTTCATGGCCCAGAAGGCATTTGTTCTCGGTCTGGGTTGGACAATTTGGATTCCCAGTTCTGAAACATTTTACAAGTACTATCAATTGTCCTTACTTTCGTCTTGATGCTGATCTGTTGCATTCTATCCAGAGTCATAAATGCATCTATGCAGCTATTCTCTTGTCAGAGGATCATGATAAAGACACAGCAAAAAGGTCAAGAAGATCTCACATTACAGTTGACTATGGAGAAAACATACATTCAATAAATGGGGACCATCTGGTTCTCTAGACTGCTCTGCCTTTGTCAACTTCTCACAAGTGAGAAATTGACTGAAAGGGGGAACTGATAGGCTGAATATACAAATGGACAATGTTTGACCATATATAGTCAACTGTGAGACAGCAGCGGCAACCAGTCCCAGAAGCCCGACCACAACCTGTGTAACAATGGTCTCCAAATATTCAGAGCTGCGTCAATGACTGACAGCTTCTCCATTTTTACCCCCACCCCGACCTTTTTCCAATTCAGGACCAACGCCTCGAATCACTTACGTCAGACGCCTCACTCTGGTTAGCCCACCTCTACTTCCCTGTGGCAACAACCTCCCATCAGGGCATATCTGAAGTCTCCCCTATTTTTCACTGCAAAACTTTCCTGCTCCCAAGTCTGCCTTTGAGTCTCTGCCAAACAGGTGATAGTGACTGACTCCTCCTCTGCAGAAAGTTCTGAATAAACAGACTGTTCTCAGTTGCATGGTCTTATTTATTGCCACACTTCTTAGCTATAAGGAATAAAGGGCGATATCCCTAATTAAGAATAATGTGCATATGGGTTGGGGGAGGAGAAAATTCTGGGTAGGAGAGAGTAGATAAGATTAGTCTGATTTAGTACAAGAGAGAAATAGAGAATATTTTCAGAGCTGTATTTTTTAACTTTCAAGTAATAACCTTTCTCTGGCCATTGTCTGACACATGGTAGACAATTATTAAATGTTTTTTGACTGAATGAGTCTATGGAAGCTGATTCTCCTCCATCCCCACAGCAACATCCTCAGAGCTCCCACAGTTTCAAAGATATTATTGAGCTGGACAGTTGGCCTTGGGGTAGAACTGTGACTAGAGGAAATTGGTTTAATGCTTGTCCTTTCAACCTTTCCTTTGGCACTAAGGCTATGTTCTCTTTTTCTAGGACCCCTTGGTTAAAAATGTTGTTATTTATTATTAGATTCCTTTTATTCAGGGGAAAGATCCTGTATATTTTTGAGGGCAGAACTGTATTTTATTCCGAGGAAATTATGCAAGAGATATTTTCAAATTGCTCAAGTGCTAGCATTATGGTTTTGGAGGATACAGATTTACTCCTATGGCAAAAAATTGTAAAGATTTAAGTAGGTTTTAGTAAATTAGGCAGTGTAAAATGTTGGTGAAAGTTGTGATTTTATGATAGAATATCTTCATGGAGATGGTCCATCTGGCTGGACCAATGGAGTCGTGGCCCCAGACAGGTGTGATGTGCACGAACCCACCTGGGACTTTCGGTAATTTTTTTTCTCCCCCTGACTTTTTCCTCTAATCATTCCTCGCTCCTTTTTTATTGTGACAGTTCGTAACCAACTTAAAAATATGCATGCCTACATATGCACACACAAAGGCACACACACACACTTTTCTCTAAATGGGGAACATCGTCGACTTTCTTGACTTTGGTCTGCTCTCTCCGTGGCTTACTTTCGTGACAATGTGCACCTACCTCTCTTTTCTATCATTTGTCTCAGTTGCAATATTATACTTATTATACTTATTTTATTATACTTTGATCAGTAGAATGGAAGAACTATGTCTGTTTTTGTTCATGGCTTGGCTCAGTAAATATTAACTGAATTAATGGAATAGAAGTATTGAAATAATCTAATAACCTGTTTTCACATCCCTCTCATCATTAGTTAGTGTTGATTTCTTAGAACCCAGGGTTAAGGCTGACTCATATTGGACCCTTAGTAGACAACTTTGTTGAAATGGAATGGTTGTCCTGTATCAATGATCTGTCCTGTATCATTGTATCATCCCTGGGGGAAGCATGGGCCAAACCAAGGACAAAGCGCCTGAGTGAGGAGAAGCAGATAAGAAATTACAAGGAGTACCTGTGGCTCTATCAGCACAACCTGCTCTATTTCTTGCAGAAGATGAGTGACTAAACCAAGGGTTAATTCACCTTTGGTGGCACTGGATTTATTGTCCTTTTGGTTTCTTAGGCCAGTTGATAGTTGGATTAGTAATTTAGTAAGGAAGTGAGAAGTTCTTATTGCAATGTAGTGAAAAAAACTGATATAAGCATCAGAGACCTTGATTCTTCTATTTTCTCTTTAGCTAAAGATGGGCAAACATGTTTTACTCTCTCGGCTGCAATTTTCTCAGCTTAAAATTAGGCTTTGGGAACAGAAATTCTCTTAAATTTCTAACACAAAAATTCTGTGTTTTATAAAATAAGGGAGGATGTTATGTTTGGATTTTTATTTATTTTGCTTATTTCAGCCACACATTCTTGCAAGTTTTGTCTCATATTCTGAAAAAGCTGAGCACTCCTGAAAGAATATATTTATAAGGCAGAATAATGCTGACTTAAACTATGGCCAAGAAAACTTAAATGCAATAAGATTCTCTATTTTTATATCCAACTGGTCACCCCAGGCTAACTTATAACAATGATTTTTTACTTCTCATGAAGACATTTGTCAATTTATGGTACTCTGCCTTTGTTCTTTAATTATTTCAGTCTGGTGTATCTTATGTGTATATTATGAATTATTTTTTCTAACCCACTAGGAAGACATGGTGTCGTGTATGGGCCTGTGTGTCAGACACACCTAGGTTCAAATACCGGCTGTAATACTGACTAGCTGACTTATCAGGACAATTTATTTCTCAGCTATTATCCCCATTACTTTCTCTAATAAAGGATGATGAAGATGACATCAATGTAATGATATCATCAGCCATTATGATGACATCATATTGTAATCTTTGCAAGGATTAAATGCAATAATGTGGAGCAGAATGAGTTCCCTCAATTAACACACGCACTCCCCTTTCTACTGTGTTCGGGAGGCTTCTTGAATCAAACAGCTTTTTCTTTTTGTAAATACTACACCCCTATTATCAGCAATTTTTAGAATAGGAGTTTAATATGGGCTGATGGTTGGAGTGGACGACTACTCAATACCTAGAAGGAACATTGCTTTGAAGAATGTTTTCTTAGCTATTAAAACAAACAAATTGAGAGATGATGGTGGCTTGGAACAGGGTTAGGTTTAGGGTTAGGGCGTTGAAGGGAGTGAGAAGTAGTTGGTTGGAGATGTATGTTGGTAGGGCCAACAGAACTTTCAGATCAATTTTTTAAGGAGAGAAAAATTTTTAAGGAAAGAGAGAAGTCAAGGATGGTTCCAAGATTTTTGTTCCCTGTAAGTAGAAGGAACTGAAATAAATTGAGTTGGAGCTAAAAAAGAATGCTTTCAAAAAAAAAAAAAAAAAAAGAATGCTTTCATTCGTTCAGGGGAATTTGAAGGGGGATCAAGCCAATGCAGTGTAAATGTCATGGAAACACAGAAGACCAAAGACTTCTTGTGAAGGGTAAAATACAATAGAGACTGCTCCCAAGAGAGAACGAAAGGCTGTTGTCCCATTAAAATGCCTCTCCTCTGGCTCATCTCTGCAAGGTAGGAAAATTCTAATAATGCACATTGCTACTGCTGCTGCTAAGTCACTTCAGTCGTGTCCGACTAGGTGCGACCCCATAGAAGGCAGCCCACCAGGCTCCCTCATCCCTGGGATTCTCCAGGCAAGAACACTGGAGTGGGTTGCCATTTCCTTCTCCAATGCATGAAAGTGAAAAATGAAAGTGAAGTCGCTCAGTTGTGTCCGACTCTTAGTGACCCCATGGACTGCAGTCTACCAGGCTCCTCTGTCCATGGGATTCTTCAGGCAAGAGTACTGGAGTGGGGTGCCATTGACTTCTCCGATAATGCACATGATTTCCTGGTAAATCATGATGGAAATGTTGCAGATTTTTGTGCATGAGGACTGAAAGGATTCATCATGGTTTATTCCATGACAATTAACACCAAAGAGAGTAATAACAGTGCGCTGTTTATTAGTATCCTCAACATTCTCATATGGTAGACAGAATCCCCACAGGCTTGCTAAAGGTACCTAAGCCATAAAACCTTTACACAATAATGTTTGACTGTATCTGTGCTGTATTCTAGCGGTTGTGTAAGTGGTCTGGTTCTTAAATCTCCTCAAAGACTATCAGACATGCAATCAAAGGCCTCTGGAAATATCTTTTCAGAATAGATGACCACCAATCAGCAAATACCTGTTCAGTTCAGTTCAGTTGCTCAGTTGTGTCTGACTCTGCAAGCCCATAAACTGCAGCACACTAGGCTTCCCTGTCCATCACCAGCTCCCGGAGTTTGCCCAAACTCATGTCCATTGAGTCAGTGATGCTGTCCAACCATCTCACCCTCTGTTGTCTCTTTCTCCTCCTGCTCTCAATCTTTCCCAGCATCACGGTCTTTTCCAATGAGTCAGCTGTTTGCATCAGGTGGCCAAAGCACTGGAGTTTCAGCTTCAGCATCAGTCCTTCCAATGAACACCCAGGACTGATCTCCTTTTGGATGGACTGTTTGGATCTCCTTGCAGCCCAAGGGACTCTCAAGAGTCTTCTCCAACACCACAGTTCAAAAGCATCAATTCTTCAGTGCTCAGCTTTCTTTATAGTCCACCTCTCACATCCAGGCATGACCACTGGAAAAACCATAGCCTTGACTAGATGGGCCTTTGTTGACAAAGTAATGTCTCTGCTTTTTAATATACTGTCTAGGTTGGTCATAACTTTCCTTTCAAGGAGTAAGAATCCTTTAATTTCATGGCTGCAATCACCATCTGCAGTGATTTTGGAGCCCGGAAAAATAAAGTCAGCCACTGTTTCCACGGTTTCCCCATCTATTTCCCATGAAGTGATGGGACCAGATGCCATGATCTTAGTTTTCTGAATGTTGAGCTTTAAGCCAACTTTTTCACTCTCCTCTTTCACTTTCATCAAGAGGCTCTTTAGTTCTTCACTCTCTGCCATAAGGGTGGTGTCATCTGCATATCTGAGGTTACTGATATTTCTCCCAGCAATCTTGATTCCAGCTTGTGCTTCTTCCAGCCCAGCGTTTCTCATGATGTACTCTGCATATAAGTTAAATAAGCGGGGTGACAATATATAGCCTTGACGTACTCCTTTTCCTATTTGGAACCAGTCTGTTGTTCCATGTCCAGTTCTAACTGTTGCTTCCTGACCTGCATACAGGTTTCTCAAGAGGCAGTCAGGTGGCCTGGTATTCCCATCTCTTTCAGAATTTTCCACAGTTTATTGTGATGCACATAGTCAAAGGCTTTGGCATAGTCAATAAAGCAGAAATAGATGTTTTTCTGGAATTCTCTTGCTTTTTCAATGATCCAGTGGATGTTGGCAATTCGATCTCTGGTTCCTCTGCCTTTTCTAAAACCAGCTTCAACATCTGGAAGTTCACAGTTCACATATTGTTGAAGTCTGGCTTGGAGAATTTTAAGCATTACTTTCCTAGTGTGTGAGATGAGTGTAATTGTGCGGTAGTTTGAGCATTCTTTGGCATTGCCTTTCTTTGGTATTGGAATGAAAACTGACGCTTTCCAGTCCTGTGGCCACTGCTGAGTTTTCCAAATTTGCTGACATTGAGTGAAGCACTTTCACAGCATCATCTTTCAGGATTTGAAATAGCTCAACTGGAGTTCCATCACCTCCACTAGCTTTGTTCGTAGTGATGCTTCCTAAGGCCCACCTGACTTCACATCCCAGGATGTCCGGCTCTAGGTGAGTGATCCCACCATCGTGATTATCTGAGTCATGAAGATCTTTTTTGTAGAGATCTTCTGTGTATTCTTGCCACCTCTTCTTAATATCTTCTGCTCCTGTTAGGTTCCTACCATTTCTGTCCTTTATTGAGCCCATCTTTGCATGAAATGTTCCCTTGGTATCTCTAATTTTCTTGAAGAGATCTTTAGTCTTTCCCATTCTATTGTTTTCCTCTATTTCTTTGCATTGATCACTGAGGAAGTCTTTCTTATCTCTCCTTGCTATTCTTTGGAACTCTGCATTCAGATGGGTTTATCTTTCCTTTTCTCCTTTGCCTTTCACTTCTCTTGTTTTCTCAGCTACTTGTAAGGCCTCCTCAGACAGCCATTTTGCTTTTTTGCATTTCTTCTTCTTGGTGATGGTCTTGATCCCTGTCTCCTGTACAGTGTCACGAACCTCCGTCCATAGTTTATCAGGCACTCTGTCTATCAGATCTAGTCCTTTAAATCTATTTCTCACTTCCACTGTATAGTCATAAGGGATTTTATTTACTTGTTTACTTGAAATACTTGTTACTCATGTAAATTTCAAAAGACTTAGTCCTGGACCTAAGGAGTCCAGGTAGGAGTAGGTGTGGATGAAGTACACCAGGTTCTTCAAATTAACAAATGACACAGAAAGTCAGGTTGGGGCTAGGCACACAAAAAGGCCAAAATTCAAACTGAACTTCCCCTTTTAGGCTTTATTTCATTTTACTTTAATTGGATCTCTAATGAAACTCACTGTTTGGTTAACTCCTAAAGAACATGTATTAATGCACTGAAAATGAACAGAGAGAAATGTTAAAACATTTTCAACAATGAACCTGGGATGACAACATTTTATTACATTTAAGGGACTGTCGATCATTTTCTCTCTCTCCTTCCCTCCCCCAGTTTCATTCTTCCTCCTTTTCCCTTCTCTTTTGTCTTCACTTTTTCTTCTTCTCAAGTTTGAGATCTGCTTTTTTCCTTGTCAAATGAATAACTGTATCACAAAATACAGCAGTTCTTAGGCAGAAAGGAATTTCAGGATGTCACCAGATCACAGACCGTAGTTTCAGATCTGATTGCCCCTGAAAGACCCTTAGATAATTGCTTTTCTGGTTCTTAGATCTTACTGCCTCACTCTCAGCATAAGCCGTAATGAGAGGAGGTAAATTTCTTAAGGGGAGAAAGTCTACAAAGATGACCTTGCTTTAGGTTATACAGAAAGGCCCATTTCTGGAATTATAGAGGAAGATTTGATGCCCGCTATCCATGCATGTATGAAGCAATAAGCACATGTAACAGTCTCATGATTCCAAAGCTTTGGGTATAATACATGGAGTGATTTATCCCATTATAAACCATAATTGACCCTCTCTTTTTATTTCTTCCCAACTGCAAGAATAGTGCTCATTGGGAAAAGATGAGTATTTTATCCCATTTTAGCATACTCAGACAGAGCAATGCAATGTAGACTATGATTCAAATTGAGTAGTTTCCATGTAAAAATGGCACATATCATACTATCACATCCCTGATACGTTAAAGTGTGTGTGTGTCAAATGAAAGATTCTGTCCTGGGTAATAAACAAGAATTTGCAGAGGACTTGGCTGAGGCTGTGGGCAAAGACTCAAAGAACTGCAAGTTTCGTTTTGGCCTGTGGAATCTTGTTATACTCCCACGATATTAAACTTCTGTAATGAAGGATGACAAATTGATCAGAGGAAGGGAGGTATTGTGCTTACAAAGAGGTGGCAAATGAGCACAGTCTTTGAAGCTGATCAGGGCAGGCTGAAAGCTTCCCTGCCACTGGAGGGCAGGCAAATCATTTACCCTTCTGAGCAACAGTTTCCATATCTGTCAAAGGAGCATGCTAATTTCTGTGGTTACACTTAATGTAGGGAAGCATGGGACATAGGCAATAATATATTTGTTACAGTTAAGAAAGAGGTGAATGCAGAGTATCAGCTAAATTGCAGGGCAAGTTAAAACTGCATAAGATTCCTGTGTGATACCATTTATGTGCAATTGATTTGATCATTTAAGTAATATTTACCTAATAAAATACAGCCTTTTCTCACACAAGTAAATTCATAAGGCAAAGCTTAGCCAGATTCCATCTGCATGTTTTGAAAACATTTTGTAATTCTGAGCACTCTTATAACTGCTTAGGAAAGGAGGTGGAATGCTGGAGGCCAACTTCCTGGCTTCAAGTCTTTTTTTTATTCTTTTATCTTACAGGTTATTACAAAATATTGAGTATAGTTCCCCGTGCAATGGAGTGGGTCCTCACTGGTTATTGATTTTGTTTATAATAGTGTGTATTTGATACGCAGTCTCTTAATTTCTCCCCCGTCACCTTCTGCTTTGGTTATCATGTTTATTTTCTATGTCTGTGAGTCTCTTTTTGTTTGGTATATAAGCTCATCTGTATCTTTTTCTTAGATTCCACATATAAGCCATATCATAGAAGATGGGATGTATACACACACACACACACACACACACACACACACAAACTGAAATATTGCTCAGCTATAGAAAAGAATGAAATAATGCCATGCAGCAATTTTGATGGGCCTAGAGATTATCATACTAAGCGAAGTAAGCTAGACAGAAAAAGACAATTTATTCCTTTAAATGTCAAACGTAGCTGAGATATATCCATATCCAAAGTCTCTAGCATTAGAAAAGATATTTTGGATGCTTTATCAGATCATAAATATTAAGATTGGTTTGGCAATGATTGGAGAGCTAGGAACTGATTGCTTAGAAACATTACACCTTTGCTGCCTAAAATATTAAATTGGCTTCATACAGAAGGAAACACTCCAATGAGCCAAGTGTTAGGTATAGGGTGGGCTCTCGATGCAGAGAACAGATGGAAAACAACAAGGCCAAAGACTATCAGTGTCTTGCTGGTATTCTGGACTTGTATATAGAATCATCAGTTGCTCATGCATATAAGATTATGTCCCTTGAGAGTTGAAACAGGAAGTGTTCTCAATTAAGCTAAAGATAGAAAGATCAGTACTTACTGGAGAAGACATTTTGTGGATATCCTCAACTAAATTTCAGTGGTTTATAACTATATATTTAATTTCCTTCCACAGAATCTAGTAAACAGCTATAATACCTTGGAGTCTCACAAGTATTTTATGACAAAAACAGCTCATGAGATAAATAAAAAATATGAAGCCTATAGAATAGACTACACTTTCACTAACATCTTTAATTTTTGAAAAATTGGCTCAGTTCCCACCCTTTAATGATCTAGAATTTCCAGTAAATCCTGGAAAAACTTGAGAATATTGTGAGAGCAAAAAATATTTAAGGAAAGAGACATTCCACATCACGTAAAGATGCACATAAAGCCTCGATTGCTATGTGCATCCTTGGTCCCACCTACTGCTGCCACCCAGACGTGTTTTGTATTTTCCTGAGACTGACTTTGTCTGCATTCCTTTGACCCCAGTTGTAGGTGTATTCTGAATCTCTGTGTCTTCCGTTAAGGCTTCTACTAACCATTCACCAGGAAAATACTGCCCCCCCAAACTATTTTTAGAATTCTCTTGTTTTCACAGATAAGACTCATTGTCCTTAAATTGAAGTCTGTTTTCTGCACTTACTCTCTGACCAGATGCCTTCTTTTTTTTTTTCATTTATTTTTATTAGTTGGAGGCTAATTACTTTACAATATTGTAGTGGTTTTTGCCATACATTGACACGAATCAGCCATGGATTTACATGTGTTCCCCGTCCCGATCCCCCCTTCCGCCTCCCTCCCCGTGCCATCCCTCTGGGTGTTCCCAGTGCACCAGTCCTGAGCACTTGTCTCCTGCATCAGATGCCTTCTTTAGTTGACCTACAGGTTCAACTGATGCTGAGTCTACTTAGATTGCAAGAAGTTTTTCCCTTTGGTGGTGGTTATGCAAATGTATAATTGAAGTTTAATAAATCTCAATGATGAAAGAGATACCTTGGTATTTTTCTGTAACAGGATTTATCTTTTTTTGTTTATTTTAATTGGAGGATGATTACTTTACAATATTGTGATGGTTTTTCCCATACATCAATATGAATCAGCCATAAGTATACGTGGAATTTATCCTTATAACTTTGAAACTGAAGACCATACCCCCAAAATATAAGATGAATATTTGTGATTTGCAAAAAACAGCTGTTCATGGGCACTGTACACTCCTTTCTATTTTATTCTCCTCCCTTTTTACTTTATTTTCACATTTCCCTTTGGAAATATCAAAGAGTGATTGAAAAAAATGGTATTGGTTTTCTTAGAGATAATGAAATTTTAATTTGCTGTTATAAATAAATAAAGGAGAAAATAGATTCATGAAATAAAGAGCTGCTAGCAACCCATTTTCCATGTGTTTTTGTTCCCTGTTGCATGATGGAGAAGTTTGTATACACATGTACAAAAATGCTGTTATCTTAGAGATTGTTATTTTGTCTCCATTTTCATAGGAGAAAAACAATCCTTTTTAGAAAATTTAATATTGGGTAGATAAATCTCTATAAATCATCAAATTGGTTGGATCTTGCTCTAAGGCTTCAAATAATTATGCATGAAAATAATTCCTAATGATTGCATAATAAAAATGTAGCTTCTCTCCCTACCCTGATCCTGGTCTCACTTACAAATAACCATGACCCCATGGAGTAGGTTCTTGTGAACATTTCTAGAAATGTTCTTTGCATGGGTGCCCACAAGCATACATACACATATTTTATCTACCTCTTTTTAGGGATAAACACATTGTTCTAGATAGATTAATTGTTCCAGTTTAGATTTTCTTAACCTATAGAAAATATAGACGTACTTAATGCTTCTTGAAAAATTATTACGGGATACCAGAGTATATTCATATGTATCCCATATACTAGGTAACAATTGCTAGAAAATTATGGCAACAGATGCACTGCCTGTTTTTATAAACAAAGTTTTACTGGAACACAGACACATTCATTTACTTACATGTTAGTGATGGCTGCTTTCTAATGGCAATGGCAGAGCTGAGTAGTTGTAACAAAGATTGCATGGCCCACAAGCCTTAAATATTTACCATCTGGCCCTTTAACAAACTGTTTTCAACTCTTCAGTAAGATTTAATAGGCTCAGTTGCTAATTTGTGTCCAACTCTTTGTGACGCTATGGACTGTAGCTGGCCAGGCTCTTCTGTCCACGGAATTTCCCAGGCAAGAATACTGCAGTGGATTGCCATTTCCTTCTCTAGGATTTAATATAGCAGGTTATGATATGATATATAATAGAATGACATGACACATAGAAAAGAACGCATAAGTATGGCTTGACGAACTCTAAATAATAAAATGAACAAATCTGTGTCACCAGCTTCCAGGCCAAGAAACAGTATTGCCAGTACCCTCTCATGGCAGCTTCTGTCAACACTGACAATAGTTCTTTATAACTGTCTTATAATATTCCATTATTTGAGTCTACCTTAATTTGTTAAACATTTTCCTATTCATAGGCATATTGTTCAGTCATTATGTTGGACTGCTTGTGACTCCATGGACCGAAACACCCTAGTCTTCCCTGTCCATTAACATCTTCCAGAGTTTGCTCAAACTTTTGTCTATTGAGTTGGTGATGCCATCCACCCATCTCATCCACTCTGTTATCCCCTTCTCCTGCCTTCAATCTTTCCCAGCATCAGGGTTTTTCCAATGAGTTGGCTCTTTGCATTAGGTGGCCAAAATATAGAAAGTTTTTTTCTTATTATCCCATCTTTACACATATTTTCTTGCACCTTGGAAGCCAAAGAATTGATGTTTTTGAACAGTGGTGCTGGAGAAGACTCTTGAGAGTCATTTCAATAGCAAAGAGATCAAACCAGTCAATCTTAAAAGAAATAAATCCTGAATATGCTTTGAAAGGACTGAGGCTGAGACTGAAGATCCAGTACTTTGGAATGACTCTGTGATATCTAGATCCAGAAGATTCCCCCAAACAAACTCCCTCAACCATTAAGCAATCACTGCTCATCCTCCCCTCACCCAGCCCCTGGCAACCACTCATCTGCTCTTTGTCTCTATTGCTTTGCCTATTCTGGGCATTTATTACAAATGGAATCACACAGTGTGGCCTTTTGTGTCTGGCCCCTTTTTCTTAGCATACAACCCAGTGATTCAACTACTGGTTGTATACACAGGTATTCAAAAAAGCTTGTAACAAAAATTCATAACAGCATCATTATGTCCCATAGCCCAAAGGTGAAAACAACACAAATTTCTATCAACTGATGAAAGGACAAACAAAATGAGATATACCCATGCAATGGACTATTAGTCAGCCATAAAAGGAAATGAAGAGCAGACACATGTTGCAAAATAGATGAACCTTGAAAACCATTATAGGTTATTTATTGTTATTAAAAATTATTTGCATATTAATAGAAATTGTATATCTCTACTTGAGAGACTTTGGCTTTTGTGTTCCAAAAGCTGAAAGCATTAACGGAAATGATTTAGAAAGTCAGGTAATGTGTCTCTCACTGTCATACCCTTTCCACACTGGAAACAATTTCCTCAAGAGTTGGGAGTTGATGAGGCTGAGAGGAGTGAATGAGAGTCAAGAATTTGTACAACCAGGGAAAGAGGTCCTATGGCTCCCACCTTGTTCGCATCTTGCGCTGGGCAGACAGAAGGCCCAGAGAGCTCTGGAGGAAGCAAGAACAGAAGGGCTATTTCCCACAAAGAATGGAGGGCGGTGGCCCCCTGCTGAGAGGATGCGCTGCATGGTGCCAGTGGGTCTCAGCCTGGGACCGCCCGGACACAGCTCCTAGGACTCAGCGTGGCCCAGAAGCAGCAACGTGAGGGTCACGCCCTTAGGTCTCACCTGGAAGGATCAGAGAGAACGAGAAGGGAGTGAGCAAACAGCCCAGGGGCTACGTTATGGCAGCTACCTGCGTATACTGATGACTGAGCATCTTTGGAGCATGGAAACAGCAATCTCTTTGTGAGCATGTGAACTCAACTTTAGATAACCCCCTACTGCTCTCCCTGCTTTCATGACAGACAACAAGATAAATCATACCACATCTCTTTGGTATTTCACAAACCTCTAGAACTTGGACATGGTCTTCGGAGAAGTCTAAGGGAAACCAGCTTCAGTTGAGATGAATTTCTCACCATGTCATTGGATGGATTTTTGATTGTTAAAGAAAAATAAAGAAAAGGATCATTTCTTTTTGACACCTTGGTTTTTGGAATTGTACTTCACTTCTTTATACCTGTGTCGATAGGATTTCTTTCTTAAATTTCTATTTTCACTCTTTTTGTTGTCTTCTGTTGCTTTCAGGGAGGACGTTTAAATGAGCTGAATCATGTTGCTGAACAGCTGAAACCAACACAACGCTGTAAATTAACCGCGCATGCGCGCGCTCAGTCACGTCCGACTCTGAGACTCCACGGTAGCCTGCCAGGATCTTCTGTCCATGGGATTCTCCAGGCAAGAATACTGGAGTGGGTAGCCGTTTCCTACTCCAAGGGCTCTTCCTGACCCAGGGATCAAACCCTCGTCTCCTACATCTCCTGCATCGGCAGGTGTACTCTTTATCGTTGTGTCACCTGAGAAGATAAATTAACTATATTTCATAAACATATAGGAAAACTATATTTCAGTAAAAAGAGAGCGAGAAAAAAATAAAGTTAATTGATACAAAAGTTTTTTGGCAAAAATAAAGAAAAAGTAATATTACTAATGTCAAGCTCTTGGATGGTCTAAAGGCTCTTATTTGATTTTTCTAAACTGTTCCAGCAGACAGAATGCATTTGGGAAGAGACGATTGGCTGCATAAGGACTCATCATGTGTGGTTTGCAAACGGAAAAGAAGAAAGCCAACACCAGGAGAGACGTCCTGTCAGAGTGGTCCTAGGCTGTCTTGAGCCCAAGGTTGAAGGACTGTATCAGTTGAAGAGTTTGACTCCATCAGTTGACTCTATCAGTTTAAAGAAGAGCTCAGCAAAATGTCTTAATTAAAACTAAGCATGCAAACTCTGAGGATAAAGACTAGGGATTAGGAAAGCTTAATTAGATAAACCAGAAGAAGAATGGATACATTGACTTCAAAGAAACAACTCCAAAGAAGTTGTGTTATATTTGAAGACAAAATATCCACCCAGGGTCCATGCTGGGCAAACCCACATGTTCTGGAGAGACAGAGTTCAGTCTGAGTGTGGACAATTTGATGAGGTCCTTATCATGAAGACCAAACAAATGAAACAAAGATAATCAATCATTCAGTTGGGCAAGACAGTGGTTTTCTGAGCTGGGTCTGCAGTCTGATTTGGAGATTGGCTTCACCATTAGAAAGTTCCTCTGTGGAGTGGCCATGACCATTTTTCTCCTCTTCAGCTGTTTGTTATTGTTAGACACCCTCTTTGTTTTAGATATAAAATTGCCTGACAAGGTAAAATGAAGTGATGTTATCTTTCTAATGAATGTGTAATGGCCTTGCTGCTTTCAGCCATAGTGATTGAACACAGCATGTCTGTGATCCAGAGAAATAATTAGAAATGCCTTGAATGAGTCTCCCTTCTGAATGCCTTTGGGAAGGAATAGTGGTGGCATGATGTCACCAGGAGTGGGAATTAATATTACTTTTGTTTTTCTTTCAATGTCACCTCATTTTCACTGTGAGAATTTTCTAAGACAGTGTCCTCTCCTCTTTCTCAAGACATCCTGAGATGTCCTAGGGAAGGATTGGCACCCAGCAGTCAGTTGTTCAGCCCAAGAGGAGCAGCAAGTTCAGTGGCTGTTTTGATTCATGTGCACAGTTGATGTTCCTGGAGGATTTCCAATGGGTCTATAACATCCACTCAGTCTCTGATGATACAGAAGAGACACCCGAGGCTCACACGGGAGGTGACTGGTGTGCTGGATTGTGTGAAATCTTGGAGACAGGCAGGTCCATGTTCAAATCAAGTGTGCCAGGAATAATGATCTTTGTGGCCTGGAATGAGTTTTGGAGCTGTTCTGAACTCTAGATTTCTCCATTGAAATATAAATAATAATTCTATCCCAAATTCTTCACTGAAATCCACACATGCCAATCTACTATGTACCAGAGTCAATTTGGAGAGACAGATTTATTTTTACTCATTCAGAAATATTTGGTGAGAATCTATTATATTCTAGGCCACTAAGATAAATGCCAAAAACAGCATTGCAGCAGTATGTGATGGATATGATGGTTGGATGGAGATGATTTCAAGGTTTTGTGAGAGCATATAGAAGAGTCCACAGGACTGGTGAGATCAGGGAAGACTCACAGAGGGAGCTGCTGTTCTGTAGCATTGAATGAGGAAGAGAAACTTCCCAAGTGGGGGACAGACTAGACTCCTTTAGGTGAAGGAGACCCAGACCCCAGTCCAGGAGCTTCTGACCCCTAATCTAGTGCTATTTTTTACTGCTGTATTTTGAATCTTCATTTCACCTTTCAAGGATAGATGCTAAATATGATAATAGAGGTGTTTTGGAAAGATCATATTAAACCACCAATGAATCAACTATGAAGAACCATTTAAAATATAGATTTTCATCTGTCTCTCACAGCCAGAATTGACATTCTGATGCTTTTCATAAAGGATAATGCCTAACTTAAAAAAATTAATATCAAAGTCTAAATTATGAGGGATGGGGTGGAGAGAATGCATTACATGGTAAGAATTATTTAAGTCATTGAGATAATAAAACCTTCATTCTCATAACAAGGATGAGATAATGAGATGAATCCTTCCAAGATTTAACAGATTTATTATTCTAATGAACTCTACCTGACAGTTTTGAACTGTATATAAAAACTTATTAATCTTTTGATAGACACTGAGATTTTTCTTCCTTCCCATCGAGGTGTATGATGAAAAAATTATGGCTGAAATTGCTCACTGAAATTTTCCTCATGGCAGAGTGTCATGTTGAGGATATGTCTCTCTGCCATCCTGACTTTATTGAATTAAACTGGGGAAATAAAACTTTGTAAAGAAGAAATTAGAGGTGTAATGATGGAGGAGATTAACTGGCATGTGGGTCCAGTGGTAAACAAAATTAAACACAAATTAGACTTTTATCTGCCAGCTCAGCAGGATTCTGTCTGGCTAATTTTACAGTCTTTTTGATTTCACAAAGATGTTCTGGACATCTATTTTGTGCCAGGCACAGTGTTGGTGCCAGGGACATAAAGTTAACTAGGATATGGCTTCTGTCCTTGAGGGTCTCATCTTGCAGGGAGCAGGGACTCCCAGGCAGGCAGTGAAGGAATTGAGTACTGACATGCTCAAGGCATAAGAAAAGGAGCAGAATGAATGGATTGGAAGTCTTGAAGTGGTTGAAGAATTGTTGGAGCTGGGATACTAGAGACAGAGAACAAGCGTATAGGGCGTGGTGGTTAGGGAGTGACATGCTTAAAATAGAAACATAGGATGGGGTGCAACTATTGGTAATGTTTACAGTTGTATTTTTCACATGTTTTTGATTGTGATTCAACAGAAGACAGATTTTTTTAAAATTAATTTTTATTGGACTATAGTTGCTTTACAGTGCTGTGTTAGTTTCAGGAGCACAGCAAAGTGAATCAGCCATACATATATCTCCTCTTTTTGGATTTCCTTCGTTCAGGTCACTGCAGAACACTGAATGGGGTTCCTTGTGCTGTCCAGTAGGTTCTCTCTACTTACCTATTTTTATACTCAGTATGGATAGTATAGATACGTCAATCCCATCTCCCATTCATCCTACTCCCCCTTCTTCCCTTGGTATCCATATGTTTGTTAGAGAGATTTTGTACCTCTGTCTAGTACACATGTATATCATTGAAACAAAGTTTCATGAAACAATCCTTACCCTTCCTGTTGGAAAGTCCCTCTGATATTTCCTGTTCTGCTTTGTTCTGTTTATGTAATTAAAAACTGAATTTTATGACATGAATACAGTGTCACTCTGGCTTGAAGTTCACCAGGAATGGGTGGTTAACAATGGGTAGAAGACAAATTCATTGGCAGCAAGAAGGTAAAGAAAATGAGACCAGGGTATTGAATGAATTTTTCAAGGGTTTTGAAATCACCAAGCATTATGGTAGGGGTAATGGTGGAGAGAGAAAAACAGCGGTCCAGGGGATAGAATCTTCAGTGAATTAGGGGAAGTGACCAGGAGACTTTGCTGTTGTTATTGTTCAGTTGCTCAGCCATGTCTGACTCTTTGCGACCCCATGAACTGCAGCAAGCTAGACTTCCCTGTCCTTCACCATCTCCCGGAATTTGCCCAAACTCATATCCATTGAGTCGGTGATGCCATCCAACCATCTTGTCCTCTGTTGAACTCTTCTCCTCCTATGTTCAATCTTTGCCAGCGTCAGGGTCTTTTCTAATGAATCAATTCTTTTCATCAGCTGGCCAAAATATTGGAGCTTCAGCATCAGTTCTTCCAATGAATATTCAGGATTGATTTCCTTTAGGATTGATTGGTTTGACCTACTTGCAGTCTGAGGGTCTCTCAAGAGTCTTCTCCAGCACCACAATTCAAAAACATAAATTCTTTGGTGCTCAGCCTTCTTTATGGTCCAACTCTCACATATGTATATGACTACTGGGAAAACCACAGCTTTGACTATATGGATCTTTGTCGGCAAAGTGATGTCTCTGCTTTTTAATATGCTGCCTAGGTTGGTCATAGTTTTTCTTCCAAGGAGCAAGTGTCTTTTAATTTCATGGCTGCAGTCACTGTCTGCAGTGATTCTGGAGCCCAAGTACATAAAGTCTGTCACTGTTTCTATTGTTTCTCCATCTATTTGCATGAAGTGATGGGACCAGATGTCATGATCTTCATTTTTTGAACGTTGAGTTTTAAGCCAGTTTTTTCACTCTTCTCTTTCACCTTCATCAAGAGGCTCTTAAGTTCCTCTTTGCTTTCTGCCTGAGAGTGGTGTCATCTGCATATCTGAGGTTGTTATTTCTCCTGGCAGGAGAAATGAGGAGCAAGAAAACTTGCTCCTTAGAAGGAAAGTTATTAGAAACATAGACAGTATATTAAAAAGTAGAGACATCACTTTGCTGACAAAGTTGCATATAGTCAAAGTTATGGCTTTTCCACTGGTCTTGTACTGATGTGAAATTTGGACCATGAAGACGGCTGAGGGCTAAAGAACTGAGGCTTTCAAATTGTGGTGCTGGAGAAGACTCTTGAAAGTCCCTTGGACTGCGAGTAAATCAAACCAGTCAATCCTAAAAGAAATCAACCCTGAATATATAATGGACGGACTGATGCTGAAGCTGAAACTCCAATACTTTGGCCACCTAATGCGAAGAGCCAACTCTTTGGAAAAGACCCTGATGCTGGGAAAGATTGAGGGCAGGAGGAGAAGGGGACGGCAGAGGATGAGATGGTTGGAGGACATCACTGACTCAATGGACATGAATTTGAGGAAACTTCAGGAGATAGTGAAGGACAGGGAATCCTGTTGGTCTGCAGTCCATGAGGTCACAAAGAATCGGACACAACTTAGCTACTGAACAAGAACATTGCACCTTGGGCTTTGATATGGCTTCCACTGGGCAAGGGTTGGTCACCCTTCATGACATTACCCTTCAGTAGCATGTAGTATTGAGTCAGGGAGAATTTGGAGGAGTATATCTTATGTTTGCAGATGGTGGAGGGGAATATGAGATGCCACCCTTCTCTATGTAAAAATTTAGAAGTTTGGTCAAATGACACAGCGCTTCCAAATCATAATGTAACATGCAGGTGCCGATAGCTATTGAGAGAAAATAGAATTAACTTCTCAGAGGAATTGGGGGAGGGCTTTGCAGAGCAGGTGAGCCCTAAGTCCTCACCTGGTTACAAGTAGAGGATATCCATTCTACAAACAAAGGAAAATCCCCCTGGAGGAAGTAAGACCTGAGCTGGTTCTTGCCACTGGTTTAGAACACACTGTGGGTTACAAAGCACTGGTTCATTTAAATTTAAGTAGTGGATCTGCACTAGTATTTTTAAAAAAGTATAGAATATAAGTAGTGGATCTGCACTAGTATTTTTAAAAAAGTATAGAATATACTAGAATAAAAAATAATTTTGTAAAGGAAAATATAATTTCTGAAGATTTTGCATGATAAACGGCTAGTGTAACTGTTCTCTATGGAGCATCATAACTCTTGGTTTAAGACCAGTGGTCAATTACAATCCTCACAGAGAGTGAACTCTGACACTGCCTCTTGAGGGACTTAGGGCATCATTGCGTCTCTCTGGACCTCAGGTCCCTCTTCTGCAAAGTAAAGTGCTGGCATGATATTTTTGTTTTCTCCCAGTTCTAAATTCTATGATTTCTTTTATTCTCATCTAGGAAGATGGCTACAAAGCTCACAGTAGACAGAATGCTAATGTTTACTATTTTCACAGTATATTTTATCTGAAATTTTCTGTCTCATGAGGTCATAGAATTAAACTCATTATCCTTATTGCTAATATAATAAAATGCCTTTGAAGCCAGAGATTCCATTTGGTTATCACTGACTATCAAGTGATAATTATGTGGTCAAATAATGAATTATATTATCAGCTACATAAATAATGAATTACGGAATCAGTTATTTAAAAGCGATTTTAGAGTATAGGAAATTGACTTAATCTTCTAAATCAAGAAAGTATTCCATAGAGCTAAGTAAATTCTTCTTCTCTTTTTTAACTGATAACACATACAACCTGGCCAAACGATAACTACAGAAGTAGAAAATGGTCTGTCTTAGAGGTTTTAAAAGATTTGTATTAAGTTGCAATCCTGTTCTACACAGTATGCTTGATTTTTTATAAATCCATCTTTCTCTTATTTTCTTGACAGCACATTTATCCATGTGCTTTTCAAGCTGAGCTTTCTAAGTGACCAGCCTTATTTACAATTTTCTAGAAGGAGATAGAAGGCAACTTCTGATTTTTGAAAGGGAAATATTTTTTTGTGTAATAGAATGATTGAATGCAAGGTAATACTAATACAGTTTCTAATAACTTTCCAGAGGTTAGAGAGAAAGCCATGCATAACAAACATGGTTATCTCTAGGTTTTTAATGTCTATGTTTTAAATGAAAGATTAAAAAAACAAAACTAGGCTTGATATAGGCTTAGATGTTGAGGACAGCGTGAGGGAAACTGATAGCCTCACCTTTCTCTTATCTATTGGGTTTTATCATTGATGATCAGCTAATGGGTTTCAATACCTCTCTTTTTTTTTTACACTTGATCTTAGCCAAAAGGCCTAGAAGAGATAATACTTCCCTTTTTTAAAATAGGCTGGGGGCACATCTATGTATCTGTGATGATAATCAAGTTTTTAATGTGATGTTGCAAATAGCCATAGTTGTTCTAGATGTTGAAAGATCATATAAAAGTAATAAAAGAAATCTAGTGCAGAAAACAAGAGCCTGCATTGCACAGTTGCTATAGATATGAAAGAAAATATGTCTAAAATTCCTGGTTCGGGGCACACGTATGGTTTAGTTGCTAAGTGGTGGTTTAGTCCCTAAGTTGTGTGCAACTCTTGTAATCCCATGGACTGTAGCCTGCCAGGCTTCTCCGTCTATGGTATTTTCTAGTCAAGAATGCTGCAGTGGGTTGCTATTTCCTTCTCCAGGGGATCTGCCCCAGCCAGGGATTGAATCTGGGTTTCCTGCATTTCAGGCAGACTCTTTACTGCCTGAGCCACTAGGGAGGTCCCTAATACCCAACAAATAACACAGCATCACAGCAAGTGACAGCTGCTATGATTCCTAGAGAATTTACTAGAAAAAAGGGTCTTTGACCAAAACAAAACAAAAAACAAAAACAACACTCCACGGATTCCTGTCTTTGTTTTTCTTGTAACTTATAATTTCAAACCAGAAAAGTAGCAAGAATAAGAACAGTGCAAGGAATGCGCATATGCTCCTTACCCAGATTCATCTACCATTGTTTGTACATGATCATTCTGTTTGCTCCCCCACCCATATATCTTTTTCCCTGTATCAACAGAGAGTAAGTTGCATATATTATGACCCTTTAACCCAAAACACTCAAGTATTTCATAAGAATATGAATATTTTCATACATAAACACAATATTTTCAAACATAAACTGCTTTGCAGTTGTCAATTTTAGCAAATTTAACACTGGTGCATGCTTTTATCTAATTTACCCTCCATATCTCAATTTTGTCTGTTGACCCAATATTTTTATGGCCTTTTCCACCTGTGAGTAACAGGACCGAGACAGGATCATGTATTACATTTGGTCATCATATCTGGGACATTCCCAGCCTTTCTTTGTCTTTTAAAACACGAACATTTCTAAAGAACATAGCCCCCCCCCCCCACCCCCCTGCTTTCTTTAAGCAAGATGTTCCTCCTTTTGGATTTGCATGTGTTTCCTTGGAGATCACTAGAATCAAGACCAAGACGTGGAGACCTAGTAGTATTCATCCCTATTGGGTGAATTTTGCTTTCAGAAGGCAAATCTAGGTGTTCATGGATAGATATCCACATAACTCACGTACATGCCAAAATACATAAACATTCACGCATATCTACATATACATGCATGCACACACATGTACACACACATGTATGTATATGTATTCTAGAAATTATGAGTTTCTACCAAAATCTCTAAATCCAAACTGTCCCCAAAAGTTCTTTCTTAATCCCCTCAACCGTTTCATATTCTCATGTCCCTTTTCCCTAATAATTTCAACATATTTTGTAATTTATTCAATTCTATATGACATCTAAAATTATATTAGAAATACTGTGCCCATACTTTACAAGAAACAAATCAGCTGAAAAAGAATTTCAGATTTGCTTGCAATTTTCCCATTCCATCTCATCTAAGACTGAGGGTTTATGGTCAAATGTCATGTTCATAAGTTATTTTGTTAAGTTCTCTTTATTGTTTTCCTCTTTGATGTGTTACCTCTTTAATGGTATCCATTTTAAAATACATAAAACAGAGTTCCTTATGTTTAGTTTTAGATTTCCTTATCACATCTACTTCTGCTTCATTGACCACACAAAAGCCTTTGACTGTGTGGATCACAGCTAACTGGAAAATTCTTAAATAGATGGGAATACCAGGCCACCTTATCTGTCTTCTAAGAAATCTGTTTGCAGGTCAAGAGCAACAGTTAGAACCCAACGTAGAACAAAGGACTGGTTCAAAATTAGGAAAGAAGAATGACAGGGCTGTATATTGTCACACTGCTTATTTAACTTATATACAGAGGACATCATGTGAAATGTCAGGCTGGATGAATCACAAGCTGGAATCAAGATTGCCAGGAGAAATACCAAACAACCTCAGATATGCAGACGGCACCACCCTTATGGCAGAAAGCTAAGAGGAACTAAAGAGCCCCCTGATGAAAGTAAAAGAGAATAGTGAAAAAGCTGGCTTAAAACTCAACGGTCAATAAGCTAAGATCATGTCATCCAGTCCCATCATTTCATGGCAAATAGAAGGGGGAAAAGTGGAAGCAGTGACAGATTTTATTTTCTTGGGCTCCCCAATCACTGTGACAGTGACTGCAGCCATGAAATTAAAAGACACTTGCTCCTTGGAAGAAAAACTATGACAAATCTAGACAGAGTATTAAAAAGCAGAGACATCACTTTGCCAACAAAGGTCTACACAGTCAAAGCTGTGGTTTTCCCAGTAGTCAGGTATGGATGTGAGAAGTGGGTCATAAAGAAGGCTGAGCACCAAAGAACTGATGCTTTTGAATTGTGGAGTTGGAGAAGACTCTTGAGAGACCCTTGGACTGCAAGTAGATCAAACCAATCAATCCTAAAGGAAGTCAACCCTGAATATTCATTGGAAGGATGGCTGCTGAAGCTGAAGCGCCAATATTTTGGCCACCTGATGGGAAGAGCTGACTCACTGGAAAGACCCTGATGCTGGGAAAGATTGAGGGCAGGAGGAGAAGGGGGCAGAAGAGGATGAGATGGTCAGTTAGCATCATCGACTCAGTGGACATGAATTTGAGAAAACCCTGGGAGTTAGTGAAGGACTTCGGAGCCTGGCATGCTGCTGTGGGTCACAAAGGGTCAGATGAGACTTAGTGACTAAGCAGCAGCAAGAACAGAAAATAGCATCCTTACTGATTTAAGTTAATATTTTGTGTATACAGACCATTAATAAGCTCCAAGAAGCGCCTAAACATGACACAAGAAGGTGTATACAGAGAAAATCACTCCCATACTACTGATACCTCACCACTACCAAGCCCTTGTAGGTAGCCAACATTACTGTTTTCTGGTTTATCCTTTCTGTATTCCCACTGGTAAAGACAAGGAGATTAGGCATGCTTTCTTATTTCTCTTTGTTTTTTTTTTTTTTTTTAACCAAGAAGTAGCATATACATATTATCCCTTTCATTTTGCTTTTTTAGGAAAAAAAAATGATAATATCTTCTGGAAATCACTCCGTGTTGGTTCCTAGGCATCTTCATCATTCTTTTTCAGAGGTGCATAGTATTCCAACATAGGTAGGTAGCATTGATTATTCTACTAGTCTGCCCTTACTTGTAGTTTTGGGTAGTTTCCAAATTGATGTTTTGAAAACTCAAAGAACACGGCAGCAAAAAATATGTTGTTTGAAATATATATTCAGGATAAGTGTAATGTTGAAGTTCAGAGTGAAGCTATGTATATATTATTTGTTCGGTATTGCCAAATTCTGTGTGGGTTGTACAGTTTGGCATTCTTGGGCTGGAAGGACTATAGCATCTATAGTAATGAGCAACATCTGTGGGTGTCTCTTAAGTTTGGTGTGTATTATGGAGTGTTTACTGGTCTTTCTGTCTCCTACGTAGCCCCACATCTTATCTTAATAATCAAACTTATCACAACTTTTCACCTCTTAATTTGAGGGAAAGCAGTGCTGGCTGCATTGAGAATCTTTATCACCACAGTTTTGCTTCTGATTGCACAGTGGGATTTCTGTCTTCTGAGGAAGGAGGGGTTTGATCTACTGGGAAGCACTATACTACCCCACCTTCTGACAGGGACCACATGCTGAAATCAGACAATGGAACAGGGTGCCAAGAACTGAGCTTGGAGGGGAAAAGTGTCAGAGAGGAAATGTAGACCGCATGGTCAGAAACAAGGATTTGGAGACAGCTATGGAGAGTTCTGACAAAACATGATCCACTGGAGGAGGAAATGGCAAACCACTTCAGTAAAATTGCTGTGAGAAGTCCAAGGACTGCATAAAAAGGCAAAAAGATATGATACCAAAAGACGAGTGCCCCCAGGTTGTAAGGTGTCCAATGTACCGCTGGGGAAGAGTGAAGTACACTCCTAATAGCTCCAGAAAGAATGACGCAGCTGGGCCAAAGCAGAAATGATGCTCAGCTGTGGATATGTCTGGTGATGAAAGTAAAATCTGGTGCTGTAAGGAACAGTATTGCATAGGAACCTGGAATTTTAGGTCCATGAATGAAGGTAAACTGGACGTGGTCAAGCAGGAGATGGCAATAATAACATCGACTTAATAGGAATCAATGAACTAAAATGAAAGGGAATGGGTGAATTTAGTTCAGATGACCATTATATCTACTATTGTGCCCAAGAATCCCATAGAAGAAATAGAGTAGCCCTCATAATCAACAAAAGAGTCTGAAATGCAGTACTTGGGTGCAACCTTAAAAATGACCGAATGATCTTGGTTAGTTTTCAAGGCAAACCATTCAACATCAGAATGATCTAAGTCTATGCCCCAACCACTGATGCCAAAGAAACTGACATTGATCAGTTCTGTGAAGACCTAGAAGATCTCCTAGAATTAACACTAAGAAAAGATGTCCTACTCATCACAGGGGATTGGAATGCAAAAGTAGGAAGTCAATTCTCAGAGGATGAGACAATGGGATGGCATCACCAATTCAATGGACATGAACTTGGGCAAACTCCAGAAGATGGTGAGGGACAGGGAAGCCTGGTGTGCTGCAGTCTATGGGATCTCAAAAGAGTCAGACACGACTCGACAGCTGAATAGCAACAATAAAATCTGGGATCACTCAAGCCAGATAATTTAGGTGACAAGAAAGATCCGGTCAGGAGAAGTGAGGCATGCGTTTGGTAATCATCTGGAATGCAATGTGAAGCATGGGACACCTGCTCACTTCACAGGAGCAGGAGGACAAGCTAGCAACCAAGACCATCAAGCATTTATATGTGTTTGGTATTGTGGTCGGTGTTTCAAATCTGTTGCCATTTTGGTTCATCCATGTTTGAGGTGGGAAATGCCTCCAGCAGTGAACTTAGAATGTTTTCATTTTAGACATCTATTCATTTTTTTTTTTTCCAGCTTCATTCAGCTCAATCAATAACCACTGAGTGCTTCTGGTAGATTAGGAATGATGTAGATTAAAGACAGCTTCTCCCCAGCTTCTACCCACCAGCCTCTACCTTCAAGGGTCTCTTGGCCACCACATGCTGAAGTGGGTGAGACCATTAGGACACAGGCAGTGCCGATCCAACTTGGGCAAGTGAGACTACAGTAATGGTGGGGACCTTGGGGGCCCTGAGGAGCCCCCAGGGGTTTCCAGTGGTGAGTGGGGGGGTGCCTGCCTGGGTCAACTGTGGGTGGAAAAGCATGAGGCAACCAGAAGAGCAGTGAAGTCTCAGGCAGAGAGAACACCTTCAGGTCTGCGCCCGCGGCCCAGACGAATGAGACAATAGGACATGAGTGGGTGCAGCTGTGGGCGCGAGATGCTGAATGGGGGAGGAGGGCGTGGGGTGACGGGCTACACTGGGGGTCCCTTATCGCCACATGGACGGGGAGCTACGCACAGTCCTTTTTCTCCTTAGCGCCGGTACCTCAGTCAGTAAAGAATCTACCTGGAATGCAGGGCACCTGGATTTGATCCCTGGGTTGGGAGGATCCCCTGGAGAAGGAAATGGCAAACCACTCCAGTTTTCTTGCTGGAAAAATAGGAGCCAGTCCATGGGATCGCAGGAGTCAGGTGTGACTTAGCAACGGAACCACCACAACTGCCTGCACACTCTTTCTAGCTGTTCAGAATCAGGAATAGAATAGTAGTAGTAATAATACTAATAATAGTTAATCATCCTTTATTTGGAAGGTTATTGGGCAGATGAGACCTAGAAATTGTCATCTGGGAAAGTTCAGTGGCTGTGTCATCTTGGGCCAGAGGTCCAGGGTGAGTGTTTGCCTGAGTTTAAGCTCGGTTGGATTGATTATATTCATGGTCTACTTTTGGAAACTGTCCCATGGAGACTAGAGAATCAAAACAAGCATGAGTTCTCCACTGCAATAGGCGTGTGACATCTTCTACAGTGGGGCACCATAAAACTTGCCTTTGTTCCAGAAACATCAGAGTGATGGATGTGCTAACAAAAGAATGCACCTCAGAAAGCCACTAAGAACACATTTTGTAAGTGATTGACGGGCCTGACCAAGAGCCATTAATATAGTACCCAATTGTGTTCATTTTATGTTGTTATTTAATATTGTTCCTAATAACTTTTGGGACAAAATCTCTCCTCTACCCAATTACAGTGCTCTTTCCAGGTCTAAAAGCAAAAGAGAAACTTCCGAGTAGCTGAAGGTATAGGATCTGAGTTATGAACAAGCCGATTTTCACTGCGGCACCGGCTTCTGGTGTTTCTCAGAACGAGAGTCTAACCTGAGTCGCTCATTAACTGCCACAGCTTCCCTCTTTAAAAAATTAATTTATTTTTAATTGAAGGATAATTGGTTTACAATATTATGTTGGTTTCTGCCTTACCTCAATAGGAATCAGTCATAGGTATCACAGCTTACTTTTTAAAGATAGCCATTTCTTCTTGCACCAAAAAAGATGTTTTTAGTGTAATCTTGGCATGTGGATTTTTACTCTTCCCTTTCCTGTCCTTTCTTTCCTGCAACATGCTTTTCTCCATCATTATCTGCTGTTAAATCTCACTAGGTCATTGCTATATAACCTGTCAGTGGAGTGAGTTGATGGATTAACCTGATCTATTCCCATTATTAAAACGTGCATGTTCCCTGTTATTCTTTTGTTATAATTGGTAGAGTTGACTAGAATTCTCAGCTCCCGGCTGAAGGGGGATTGTGTTTGCCTGGTTCATCTCCTAATTAGGAAAATGGACTAATTTAACATTTCAAAAACCGCTATTGGATCATTTCTCCATTTGCTTGCTGTCTGAGACCACTGTCCTGATGAACTATTGAATTACATTCTGCCTTATTTTGTGAGAAAGACCCAGCTGCTGTCCTTCCTTCTCTACTTCTGAGATTGTCTGACATACTTTACAACTCCTTAGGTTTACTTCTTTCTTATTCAAAGAAGTCAAAACAAGTGTCACTCTGTCATTTAGAAGCAGATATATACTGAACAAAAGAAATAAGATAGTCACATAAATGACCACGTGGGAAAACCAATAGCAGTTGGATAACTGGATAGAACAGTTGTGTGTTTCAAATAGCTTTGTGTTTGTCTCATGTTTACTTTCTCCTAAAACTAGAAATGCATATGACAGTTTGCTGGTTTTTATAAGGTAATATTAAGTCTGTGTGGAGCTCAGTTAACTTTAATAATAGATCTATTGATTCTGGTATATTCCCTAACTAGATGATCACATTGAAAAGAATGACAGCAATGCTGTTTCCTTTCCTATAGTATTGGCCAGAACCAAGGTTCAGTGTGAATCATATGATTGGGAGTGGTTGCTTTCATTTTAACATGAAATGCAAAGTTGACTGCTGGTTTTTGAAAGATATACATTTCAAGTTAAGAAAGTTTTCATTTAAACCCGGATAGCTGTCTTTGTAAGAAAAGACACTGGAATGAAAGTTGAACTTTATAAAATATTTTTTGCAGAATTTATTGAAATAATTTTTATCTCTTACTCCAGTGATCCCCAACCTTTTTGGCACCAAGGGACCAGTTTCGTGGAAGACGATTTTTCCATGGACGGAGTGAAGGAGATGGTTTCTGGATGATTCAGGCACATTACATTTATTATGCTGCTACTGATCTGATATGTATGTATGGGCCTTCATTGTGCATCATTTGGGCCCTATCTGAGGTTTCATGTCTTTTTTAAATTCAGAGAAGTTTTTTCTTTTATTGACTTGTGCGTATTTCTCCTCAAAGGTTTCTACTTTGGGAATTACTATTAGACAGTTATTTGAACTGGTGTAGGTGAGGGAGATTAAGATCTACAACTTTCCAGGTACAAATAAATGAGTTATAGGTATGAAATGCACAGTGTGGGGAATATAGTCAATAATTATGTACTATCATTGTATGGTGACAGATGGTTACTAGACTTATTTATCATTTTGAAATGTATAGAAATATAAAATCACTATGCTGTGTAACAGGAGCTTACATATTGTTGTAAGTCAATTACATTTAAAGAAAGAATATATGTATCTTACCTCCCTCTCTTTTAGCTTTCTACTTTATTGTCTTTTTGTGGTATTCTCTTGAATTGTCAGTTCATCCTTCCAGCTCACTTTTCTCCCTTTAAGAAAACTATGTTTATTGTGAAAAAATTTCAACATATAAAAGTATACACAAAATAATAAGTAATTATGAGCATAGAATCTTGCTTAAGGAATAAAATAGCACCAAAATATTTGAAGTCTCTTGTGTTCACCTCCCTATCAGAACCTTTCTCTCTAACCAAAGGGAATCATAATTTTGAATTTGGTATTTTATCATTTCCAATCATGTCTCTATATTTACGACATGTATGGCATTGCTTCACTTTCTAAATACTGTACAAACAATACTATACTGTGTACATCTTTTGTAGCCTTTTATTTCAAAAAACAGTATTATGTTTAGACGTATTCATGTTCATAGGTATAGTTCTAGTTTATTCCTTCAGATTATTGTTTAAAATATCTGAACAGACCTCAGTTTATTTATCCATTTTTCTCTTGGTGTGCATTCAAGTTTTCTTCAAACAGACACTTGCAGTGGAAAGTAGCCTCCTGTGAACATCTTTGTCCGTGTCTTTTTCTTACTGAACTGTAGATTACCTTACTTATCACAGACAGTAATATTTTGAGGATCCAGATGTGATCATCTCATTTTCTAATAGATTGATTTTGCACTGCTCAAATGGTTTCTTCACATAAAGAAGAAACCCATGCATTTCTTCAGATAAAGAAGTTCCCTGTGCAAAGTCATGAAATATTCTTTGCTGTTTTACACTGGTTTCAATTTTTTATTTTTTCACATTTAAGTCTTTGCTCTGCCTACAATTCATTATTACTTATAGACTAGTTGGGAGATCCAATTTTATTTTAATTTCCATAAGAGTACTCAAATATTCCAAAATATTTGAATAACTATGTAAGTAAGAGCAAGACAGGATGAAAAATAGCTAATAACTAGTTACTCATTATGACCGTGAGTAATTTAAACTTGATGGGCATCTTCCAGACTTTGGAAAAGCTGGGCCTTTTAGAATTTAATTTGTCATAGAGGGACAATGTGAGCTTGTGAGATGCTCCTGGAGTCTTGACCCAGAACATGACGACTGGAAGACTTAGGGCATCACTGTTGGACAGAAGCACAGGTGATTAGTCCTTCAATCAAATGTGCCGGAGGACAGTGGGCAGTGAATCTTCTAGACCATTTGTCATTTGATAACCTTTCATCATATATCTCAGTAACCTGTGCCTGGGAGCAGCTTATATATTACATTATTTAAGTTGTTAAAGTCACAAGCTTCATATTCTGCAGGCTTTTTATTATGCAGGGTGTCAGAATGCTGTGCGCCACTGCATTGTAACAGCTCTCTGATAGAAAGTAGAGGAAGCCCACCTCTCAAAGCCTGAAATAGTAAAAGTAAAGGTTTAATTGACCGTCATCACTGTCAATCATCTCAAGCAGAGCCCGAGAGGCAGTGCCTACACTGACCCTGCGGTGCGGTGTGGATTAATTTCCTTTTCTCCGCTTTGTCGTCTGGAGCCAGAGAAATCATTATGGGTAAAGTATGATGTTTATCTTATGATACACCCCAAATAGAGAAATGAGGGTATTTTGTCAATAAACCCATCCTTACCTGATGGGTCTAGCTTTTGAAGTTTAGAACCTTTTAAAAAAATTATAATTTATTCATTCTCTTTGGACCTGGTAAGAGAAAGAATCTGCCCTGATTATTCATCAAAAATTTTCCTTAAATGACACAATATCTATCTCATAGCTGTGTGAATTTTCTTCAGCTGTCTCCTCTACCTGGCAACATGTCTATCTTCTTTTAGCAACTAGGGAGCTTCCCTTGGCTCAGATGGTAAAGAATCTGCCTGCAGTGCAGGAGACCCAGGTTCCTTCCCTGGGTCAGGAAGATCTCCCGAGAAGGGAATGGCAACCCACTACAATATTCTTGCCTGGAGAATTCCATGGAATGAGGAGCCTGGTGGACTATAGTCCATGGGGTTGCAAAGAGTCAGACACAACTAAATGACTTTCACTTAGCAAATAAACTCCTCTTCACCCAACTGAGCTAAGACAGCTTCTTGCCAGTGTCTCTACCACGGTGCCCAGCCCCTTCTGGCCCACCATGATCTCTTGGAGGACTTGGACTTGTCCTCCTTATATGTATATCCTCTCTTTGTACACACACACACACACACACACACACACACACACACACACACACACACACACACACTCAATGGATCTCTTATGTTTGGTGTCTAAATACATTTTATTTATTTGAAAGGGGGCCCAGGGCTTCCTAGGGTAGTGTAGGTCAGCGTTTCCTCTTTTATTTTTTAAATTGAAGTATATTTGATTTACAATGTTGTGTCCATTTCAGGTGTACAACAAAATGATTCAGTTACACACATATATATATATTTACCTTCATTGACTACGTTAAAGCTTTTTGACTGTGTGGATCATAACAAACTGTGGAAAATTCTTAAAAAGGTGGGAATCCCAGACCACCTTACTTGTCTCCTGAGAAACCTGTATGAAGGTCAAGAAGTAACAATTAGACCTGGACATGGAACAACTGACTGGTTCCAAATTGGGAAAGGAGTACATCAAGGCTGTATATTGTCACCCTGCTTATATAACTTTTATGCAGAGTACGTTATGTGAAATGCCAGGCTGGATACATCACAACCTGGAATCAAGATTGATTGATGGGAGAAATATCAATAACCTCGGATATGCAGATGTTAACCACGCCAAAGGCAGAAGGTGGAAAGGAGCTAAGGAGCCTCTGCATGAGGATGAAAGAGGAGAATGAAAAAGCTGGCTTGAAATTCAACATTCAAAAAACGAAGATCAAGACATCCAGTCCCATCATTTCAGGGCAAACAGATGGGGACAGAGTGAAAGCAATGACCGACTTTATTTTCTTGGGCTCCAAAATCACTGCAGATGGTGACTGCAGCCACAAAATTAGAAGGTGCTTGCTCCTTGGAAGAAAAGCTATAACCAACCGAGACAGTGTATTGAAAAGCAAAGACATGACTTTGGCAACAAGGGTCTATATATAGTCCAAGCTATGGTTTTTCCTGTAGCCGTGTACAGATGTGAGAGTTGGACCATCAAAAAGGCTGAGTATTTGATACTTTTGAATTGTGGTGCTGGGGAAGACTCTTGGGGGTCCCTTGGACTGCAAGGAGATCAAACCAGTCAATCTAAAGGAAAGCAACCATGAATATTCAAAGGAAGGACTGATGCTGAAGCTGAAGCTCCAATAATTTGGCCACCTGATGTGAAGATCTGACTCATTGGAAAAATCTCTAATGCTGGAAAAGACTGAGGGCAGGAGGAGAAGGGGGCAATGGAGGATGAGATGGTTGGATGGCATCCCCAACTCAATGGACGTGAGTTTGACCAAACTTGGGAATGTTGTGAAGGACAGGAAAGCCTGGTGCACTGCAGTCCCTGGGACTGCAAAGAGTCAGACACAACTTAGTGATGGAACAACAAAAATATATTTGTATATTCTTTCTGTCTAGCTATTTCTCTTGAACTGAATTGAAATTAAAATATCATTAACTGATATCCACAGAAGAGATAAAAATGCATAAAACTTTGGAGAGAGAACTGGGTTCAAATGCTATTTTGACCATTTATTGCTTAGATGCTGCTGGAAAAATTCATATCTGAGTCTTAGCTTGTTGTTGGACAAAATTAAAATCATAAGAGTTCTGTTAGATAACACCTACCTAGTGGCTGTCACAAAGGATAACTTATTTTTTGGTCTACTCTCCTTTTCTATTTTCAAAGAAGAGTTGCTTTTAGATTATTTTCATTTTAAAAGAGTCCTATTGATGATTGTCCCTTGCATAAGCGAAGGAACAAATCATTGGTATTCCTCGCTTCTTGCTTATTTGCTATTTTCTTTGCGGGAAACAATACATAAATGAAGATTTGGCATCATCTGGGAGCCAGAAGCATCAGAGCCACTCGGGAGCTGGTGAGGAATGCAGAATTCTAAAATGTACTGGGTGAGGAATGTGCATGTCAGGAAGAGCCTCAGAAGGTTCAAGTCGCCTGTTGAATCGTGAGGAGAACTGAACCAGAGCGGATGCTGACCCCTGATTTGAGGAGTGGGAGGAAGTTAATATTAGCTTTTGTGTTATTGGTAGGGGGATTTCTAAGGTAAAAGTGACCAGTTGGGTAGAACGTCCTTGTAGTGAAAGGAGGGCTGGGTTTTAATAGCTGTGATTGCCTGCACCACCCGGTTGTATTTTATTTCATGCGTGTGCCAGCCTGGAGCTCTGGAACCTGTGTAACAGTTACTTCCCCCAGAGGAACCAGCTTGTGTGCCCATCCTGACATGGAAGCAGCGGCTGGTGGTTTGATTTCATTTATTTGTTGATGATTGTTCCCTGTGGCCATGTCAGCAGACTGGAGTCTTGTGCCTCCCCAGGGATTCAGCAGACTGAAACAAAACTTACTTTTCTTTTCTCTTTTGTTGCTTTATTAAAATAAAAAATCTAAAAGAAGCAAGGCTTTAATATTATATATATATATATATACAT
Source organism: Cervus canadensis (assembly GCF_019320065.1). Taxonomy (NCBI): domain Eukaryota; kingdom Metazoa; phylum Chordata; class Mammalia; order Artiodactyla; family Cervidae; genus Cervus; species Cervus canadensis. Next base: position 4,804,533 of record NC_057400.1, on the reverse strand, counting down.
ATATATGTATACATATATATGTATATATATATATATATTGATTTGAAGTATTCCATGTCTCATAGAAAATGTATTATTACCCTCTGAAAGGATGACCTTCACTGACATTTCATTTCAGGGGTATTGGCTTGGTTGACTATCTTTCTTTTAAGTCTCCACACATTTATTTGAAATTTGAAGATGTTTTTGTACCGATTAAAAGTCTATACTCAGATGACCATTCATGAACAATTCCAGAGTTTCATTGGTGACAGGTAAATTTAGATTTTCACGACCATTTAAGTGGATACCTTTTGTCCTATCTTGTGTGATAGCCAAACAAATTTCACTTCTGAGATTTGGATGACAGCTTAGGAAGTGTTTTTCAGGAGGAAAGATGGCTTTACTATTTTCTAGCTTCTCTTTTAGGTGTTAGTTCAACAAACATTTCAAACATACCTACAACAGAACATGTCCTTAGAATAAAGAGACATGAGAAGTGTACAGAGTTTCTGCCTTCAAGAGGTCAAGAATTTGGTAGGCAGACAAGCAGTGTTTGATTAATTGCAAGTAAAATGTGATGTAATTGCTTGACTCTAAATTAAATAAGACAAAGACATGTATATAGTGCAGTTTTTGTCCCAGAGAGAACAAAGGGAATGTTTAGGTGGGGACTTGAAATCCCAGAACAGGTAAATAACTTGGGATATGCATAGTTAAGAAGAGACCCCCATATGGATGACGGTGACAGAAGGACATCCCACTGGGGGATGTACTTACTCAGGCCTGGAGATGTGAGACAGTGTTGAATGGGGAACTGGAAGTGTCTGACTCTGTTTATAGTAGTGACTCTTACCACACGTCAAACTTTTTTCATTGTGACAAGTAGTGAAAAATATATTTTATATAGTGATGCAGTACCCAACACGTGTACACACAAATTCAACAGGAACAAAAGACAAAAACTTCACAAAATAATATTTGATGATATTTTAAATAATATTTGCTGCTGCTAAGTTGCTTCAGTCGTATCTGACTCTGTGCGACCCCATAGATGGCAGGCCACCAGGCTCCTTTGTCCCTGGGATTATCCAGGCAAGAACACTGGAGTGGGCTGCCATTTCCTTCTCCAATGCATGCATGCAAGCGAAGTCACTTCAGTCGTGTCCAACTCTGTGCGACCCTATGGACAGCAACCCACCAGGCTCCTCTGTTCATAGCATTCTCCAGGCATTTAACAATAATTTAAATAATGTTTATCCTTGCTAAATACAATATGCTTTTATATTTTCTTTCCTCATCTCTGTGGTTCTGTTTAATTTAAAAATGCTGGTCATGACTTACTAAACTTCTGACAATTCATTAGTGGGTCATTACCTACAGTTTGAAAAACAATGGTGTGGTCTGTGAGTACTCAGGTGGAGGAAAGCAGACTGGAGAGTTATCAAGAATCTGATCACACTGGAGGAAAACATAGGCAGTGAAATCTTTGATAAAAACGGCAGCAATGCTTTTTGGATCTGTTTCTTACAGTAATTGAAATGAAAGCAAAAATAAACAAATGGGACTTAACTAAACTTAAAAGTTTTTGCACAGCAAAAGAAACCACAAACAAAGCAAAAAGACAACCTATAGAATGGGAGCAAATATTTGCAAACAATATGACTGACAGGGGATTAATTTCCAAAATATAAAAACAGATCATACAATTCAGAAACAACAACAAAAAAAACCCAAACAACTCACTAAAAAAATAGGCAGAAGACCTAAATAAACTTTTCTTCAAAGTCTTTTTTCTCAAAGAAGATGTAACGATGGCCAAGAGGCACATGAAAATATGTTCCACATCACTAATTAATAGAAAAATAGAAATCAAAATTAAAATACATACTACCTCACACCAGTCAGAATGGCCATCATTTAAAAGTCTACAAATAATAAATGCTGAGAGGGCGTAGAGAAAAGGGAACTTTCTTACACTGCTGGTGGAAATGTTAATTGGTGCAGCCACTATGGAGAACAGTATGGAGATTCCTTAAAAAACTAAAATTAGAGTTACTGTATGATCCAACAATTCCACTCTTGGGCATATATCCAGAAAACACAACATCTCTCATTCAAAAAGATACATGTGCAACAATGTTCATAGCCACACACAGTAGCTGAGACATGCAAGCAACCGAAATGTCCAACAGATGAATGAAGAAAAAAGCTGTATGCATATGTACATATATACACATGCATAGAAACACAATGGAATATTACTCAGCCATAAAAAAGAATGAAAACTGTGTCATTTTCAGAAACATGGAAGGACCTAGAGATTATCATACTAAGTGAAGTAAACTAGACAGAGAAAGACAAATAGGATACTGCTTACATGTAGAATTTTGAAAAAAAGGATACAAATGAACTTATATGCAAAAGAGAAATAGCACCACAGACATAGAAAACAAATTTCTGGTTTCCAAAGGGTAAAGAGGTGGGGGGAGGGATAAATTGGGAGTTTTGGATTAATAGATACACACTACTATGTATAAAATAGATAACAACTACATAGAACAGGGTGTTATACTCAATATTTTGTAATGACATAAGGGAAAAGCATCTGAAAAGTATGTATATACATACACACACACACACATATATAAAAGTGAACCATGTATACATATATATAAAACAATCTCTTTGCTGTATGCCTGAAACTAATACAACATTGTCGATCAACTATACTTCAGTTAGAAAAATGATTCCTAGATTTTGACTTGAGCAACTGGATGGATGGTAGAATCACTTGTTGAGATGTAGTGGGCTAGTGTATGTTATTGAGCAGGACAAGGGTGCTTATCAAGAATTTTGTTTTGCTTGAGATAAACTTGAGATGACTATTGATTTCCAAAAGAAGATGTCAAGTAGATAGTTGAATATGTTAGTAAAGAGTTCAGTGAAGATGTTTGGAACTAGATCCATAAATGTGAGTGCCTTTGATATGTGGGTGGTATTTAAAATTGTGGAATAGTCCGGAATCGGATAGGGAGAGGAGGCAGATAGAGAAAAATAGCGAGTTAGTTGTTAGTGAAATGGGCTCCAAAATTAAGAGATTTAGCTAAGGAAGGGAAGACAAAAATTACTGGAAGCTGGTGGTTAATGTGGTGGAAGGAAGCCTGGGTGGTTGTTCTTAAAATATCAGTGGGAGTAAGAGTTTTCTAAAGAAGGAAGCTTTTGATTGTGTCAGATGCTGATGAGATGGCAAGCGGCAGGGAAGAAGTCACTGCGTTTGGAAGGAGAATTGGAGTGGTGTTGGAAAGAGGAATTTTTGTAGGGTGGTGGCTTTGGCAGCAGTAATGGAATGATGATCTTGAGGATGTGGAGGTTGGGACAGGAGGGGTGCCAGCGCCCAGGAGGCAGTGAGAACGCCTTTTTGTCTACCCCAAGTGCAATGGATGTTATTGAAAGGTTTTCAGAGTTTTGAAATATCTTGTGGATAGCCTGTGGAGAGGCGACATGAGGGGGTGTGTGTGGCTAGAGAGAGTGAGAAATTGTGAGACTTTGCAGTGGTCCATGTGGAAAAGGATGGCAGCTTATTCTAAGCATTGGGGTTTGTGAAGGAATTATGTAAAAAAAAAAAAAAAAAACCCTTCACAGAACAAAGGAGTGAGTTCAACAAGAGCAGTGAAAGTGTTTTATCTTTGGAAATGAGCATGATGTTGCATTTGACAATATTTCATGTTAATTTATTCTGTTGACTAATTGTTCTTTGGAGAAATTGAACTCATTTGCCATTAGATTTGACATGTTAAATTAATCAGATCTCTTAAAAGGCTTCCAAATTCTGAGAGCATAAGACAGTTCAAAATTGCATCCACATTTATCAGTGCTGTTTTTGACATGATATGCAAAGAAAAATAGCCTCATTCATTCTTGTCTGTACACTGACATGGGGGCATTTCCTGGGTTACAAATTTTCTCCCCTTCTTCAAGATGAACTGACTGCCTTAAACTCGACTGTATTATTACTCCATTATTGATTAATATAAATCTTAAAAATATAGTTTTTAAAAATCATAACATATCATAGATCATGTGAAATTCCTTTCATTTCTCATCACTTCATTTCTGGTTTTGATATTGCTTTTAAAAAGTTTTTTTTTCTCCTTTATAATGAGACAGTGTCTGTAACACATTTCCTATTACATTGCCATTTTCGTTTAATGGAACACAACTTGAAGCATCCATTTTTCACTTGGAGCAAAATGAAATTCTTTCGCTGAGCTGTTGCATTAACAGTCAATGTTGTGTTGGTTCTAGCTCTTCAAAACTATAAGTGATGTGTACTTAATGGGTCTTCCTCTCCCATCTCACCCATTTTTCTACATTTCTCACTGATCCTAAGTATTGTTTCCAAAAATCTAACCTTTACCCCTTTCTACTAAACTCTTCTCTTACATTTCAATGCCTCACTTAGATATAGTTTATCATTGTCTGTACTTAAAGATGTGGTTTTTGGTTGAGGAGATGGGATTACCTAAAAGTAACTTTTGTGAAATTTTAAGATAGACTCAACTTTTAAGGGGAGCTTTTCTGTCTTGAACAAAGATTGAACTTCAGTTCAGTTTCTCAGTCATGTCCGACTCTTTGTGACCCCATGGACTGTGGCACACCAGGCCTCCCTGTCCATCACCAACTCCCAGAGCTTGCTCAAACTCATGTCCATGGATTTGGTAATGCCATCTAACTATCTCATCCTCTGTCATCCCCTTCTCCTCCTGCCTTCAATCTTTCCCAGGATCAAGGTCTTTTTAATGAGTCAGTTCTTCACATCATGTGGCCAAAGTATTAGAGTTTCAGCTTCAGCTTCAGTCCTTCCAATGAATATTTGGGACTGATTTAATTTAGGATTGGCTGGTTTGATCTCCTTGTAGTCCAAGGGACTCTGGAGACCACACCTTGGCATTCCAACACCACAGTTCAAAAGCATCTGTTCTTCAGTGCTCAGCCTTTTTTATGGTCCAACTCTCACATCCATACACAACTACTGGAAAAGCCATAAAACCATAGCTTTGGCTATATGGACCTTTATCAGCAAAGTAATGTCTCTGCTTTTTAATATGCTGTCTAAGTTTGTCATAGCTTTTCTTAAAGGAGCAAGCGTCTTTTAATTTCATGGCTGCAGTCACCATCTGCAGTGATTTTGGAGCCCAAGAAAATAAAGTCTGTCTCTGTTTCCATTGTTTCCCCATCTATTTGCCATGAGGTGATGGGACCAGATGCCATGATCTTTGTTTTTTGAATGTTGATTTTTATGCCAGCTTTTAACTTTTCATTGTTCTCCTCGTTCCTGATAAAAGGCAGTTGTACCTTTTTTCTCTACCATCCATTTTATTTATTTATTTATTTTTATTAGTTGGAGGCTAATTACTTTACAATATTGTAGTGGGTTTTGTCATACATTGACATGAATCAGCCATAGATTTACACGTATTCCCCATCCCAATCCCCCCTCCCACCTCCCTCTCCACCCGATCCCTCTGGGTCTTCCCAGTGCACCAGGCCGGAGCACTTGTCTCATGCATCCAGCCTGGGCTGGGGATCTGTTTCACCCTGGATAATATACATGTTTCGATGCTGTTCTCTTGAAACATCCCACCCTCGCCTTCTCCCACAGAGTCCAAAAGTCTGTTCTGTATTTCTGTGTCTCTTTTTCTGTTTTGCATATAGGGTTATCCTTACCATCTTTCTAAATTCCATATACATGTGTTAGTATGCTGTAATGTTCTTTATCTTTCTGGCTTACTTCACTCTGTATAATGGGCTCCAGTTTCATCCATCTCATTAGAACTGATTCAAATGAATTCTTTTTAATGGCCGAGTAATATTCCATAGTGTATATGTACCACAGCTTCCTTATCCATTCGTCTGCTGATGGGCATCTAGGTTGCTTCCATGTCCTGGCTATTATAAACGTGCTGTGATGAACATTGGGGTGCACGTGTCTCTTTCAGATCTGGTTTCCTCAGTGTGTATGCCCAAAGTGGGATTGCTGGGTCATATGGCAGTTCTATTTCCAGTTTTTTAAGGAATCTCCACACTGTTCTCCATAGTGGCTGTACTAGTTTGCATTCCCACCAACAGTGTAAGAGGGTTCCCTTTTCTCCACACCCTCTCCAGCATTTATTGCTTCTAGACGTTTTCTACCATCCATTTTAATCCAGAGACTAGGTTCATTCTTCTCACCAACTCACTTGTTTTTCATTAGAGTTCTAATACATAGTTTGCTGTTTTACAGAGTTACACATTGACTACGTTTTAAGTATATTGGATTGTTAGGCATCACTCACCTATTCATTCATTCACTTCTCAGTTCAGTTAGTGAACAAACACTTATAGTGTTCACACTACGTGTGTTATTTACTAGGAATGCAGACATGAATAAGACAGAATCTGTATCCTCAAGGAACATCCATGAGAGGAGGACACACCTAAGCCTTGATTCAAAAGGAATACTCTTAGAAAGACTTGCTGAGATGTAATCTGCCCACTTAAAAGGACCAGAGTCAACAAAATCTAAGGATTTCCTTAGGACTTTCTATGGTATCGGTAAGGGAATTTTTATTCTTAAATATGTACTAGGATCTGGCATTATGTGGGCCTATTATAATCATTAATCTCCCAAGTAATCATGGGAGGGAAAACATTACCATCCCCGATTTATTGATGAAAAAATTAGAAATAAGAAAAGCTAGAATTTGTCCAGTATTCCATGGTTAATAACTAATTTGCAAAAGTTTTTTTTTTTTTTTAAGCTTTGGAGACCAAAGGGAGACCAAATGGAGACCAAACTTGAAAATACTCTGAATAAACAAAATGGAGCCATGAAAAGAAAACTGAATCTAGTTCATGAGCAGAAGTGAAACAATTTATTTCTCATAAATGCCTCTGATAATCATGAAAGAAACATAAGTTATCTTTGAAAAATTGTGTGAGATAATCACTTAAAAAATTCTGCTGTCTGAGAACCCACATTGTAACAACTAATCATTTTCAAGCTTAAATAACTTCCTCATTTTCTTTTTTAAGATTTATTTTATTACTGAGGTAGCATTAGTTAAATCCTAAACACTGGTTTTGGAGAAGGCCAATATTCTTGCCTGGAGAATCCCAGGGACGGGGGAGCCTGGTGGGCTGCTGCCTATGGGGTCGCACAGAGTCGGACACGACAGAAGCGACTTAGCAGCAGCAGCAAACATTGGTTTATAGCATGTTTCCTGTGTAGAGCACTATATTTCTATTTCTGTATACCGTACAGTATGCTCACCACCAAAAAACGAGTTTCCATCTGTAATCATACGGCTTGCCCTCTTCACCCATCTCACCCTGCCCCCCTGGCAACCACTGCTCTGTTCTCTGTGTCTGGGTGCTTGCTTTTGTTTGGTGTGTTCACTTATTTGTTAGTTTGTTTGCCTTTTATATTCCCCATATGAATTAAACCATATAATACTTGTCTTATGTCACTAAGCATAAAACCTTCAAAGCCCACCCAAAGTTGCAACTGTCAAAATTTCACTTTTTACGGCTGAGTAGTACTCCATGGTGTATATGTGTGTGTATATATATATATATATGGCACATTTTCTTTATGCCGTCATCTACTGATGGGTACGCCTGTTGTAAACAACGCCACGATAAATGTCGGGCTGTGTGTGCGCCTGTGTGTTCAGTCCCTCAGTCGTGTCTGACTCTTTGTGACCTGTGGACTGTAGCCCACCAGACTCCTCTGTCGTGGGCGTTTCTAGGCAGGAGCACTGGAGTTGGTTGCCATTCCCTTCTCCATGCTATCTTTCCGACCTGGGGATTGAACCTGCAACTCCTGTGTCTCTTGCTTTGGAAGGTAGATTCTTCACCTGTAAGACACCTGAGAAGCCCATGTATCTTATCAAATTAGTGTTTTTTTTGTTCTTGGATAAATACCCAGAGTCAAATTAGTGTTTTCTTATTCTTGGATAAATACCCAGAGATGGGATAGCTGGACCAGATGGTAGTTCTATTCTCACATTTTGGAGGAATTTCCATGCTGTCTTCCATAGTGCCTGCCCCAATCTGCATGCCCACCAACAGTGGATGAGAGCTCCCTCTCACCACACCTTCACCAACACTTCTTTCTTGCCTTTTTGATCATAGCCCATTAATAAGTATGAGGCTATATTTCATTGTGATTTTGATTGCATTTCCCTAATAGTCAGTGGCATGAAACATCTTTTCACGTATCTGTTGGCTACCCATATGTCTTCTTTGGAAAAATATCTATTTAGCTCCTCTGCCATTTTTTAATTGGATTGGTATTTTGTTGTTGTTGTTGTTGAGTTGTATAAGTCTTTTATACATTTTGGATATTAACTCCTTGTGGGATGTGTCATTTACAGATATCTTCTCCCATTCAGTAAGTTATCTTTCCTTTTTTTTTTTTTTTCTTTTTTGTGGTTTCCTTTGCTCTGCAGAAGTTTTTTAGCTTGATGCAGTAACATTTGTTTATTTTTGCTTTTGTTTCCTTGTCTGAGGAGGCATATCTAGAAATACATTGCTAATATTAGTGTCAAAGAGTGTATTACCTATGTTTTCTTTCAGGAGTTTTATGGTTTTAGGTCTTACATTCAAGTCTTCAATCCATTTTGAGCTAATTTTTGTGTATGTTTTTGTGTATGTTGTGAGATAGTGGTCTGGTTTTATTTATTTATTTTTTTGCATGTTGCATTTCCCCAACACTATTTACTGAAGAAACTGTCCTTTCTCCATTATATATTTTTTGCTCCTTTGCCATCAATTAATTTCTTCTATTTGTGTGGGTTTCTTTCTGGGCTCTGTCTTTTGTGCCATTGATCTATGTATCTGTTTTTCTGCCAATACCACACTGTTTTGATTACTATGATTTTGTGATATATTTTGAAAACAGGGAGTGTGATACTTATAGCTTTGTTCTTTTTTCTTAAGATTGCTTTGGCTATTTGAGGTCTTTTGTGATTCTATATAAGTTTTAGAATTTTTTGCTCTATTTCTCTGAAAAATATCATTGGGATTTTGATAGGGACAGCATTGAAACTTTAGGTTGCTTTAGGTAATATGGACATTTTAACAATGCTAATTCTTCCAATCCATGAGCATGGACTATCTTTCCATTTATCTGTGTCCTCTTAAATTTCTTTCAACTGTAATGGTCTTTATCTTTCTGGCTTACAGTATACTAACACATATATATGGAATTTAGAAAGATGGTAACGATAACCCTATATGCAAAACAGAAAAAGAGACACAGAAGTACAGAACAGAATTTTGGACTCTGTGGGAGAAGGCGAGGGTGGGATGTTTCGAGAGAACAGCATCGAAACATGCATATTATCTAGGGTGAAACAGATCCCCAGCCCAGGCTGGATGCATGAGACAAGTGCTCGGGCCTGGTGCACTGGGAAGACCCAGAGGGATCGGGTGGAGAGGGAGGTGGGAGAGGGGATCGGGATGGGGAACACATGTAAATCCATGGCTGATTCATATCAATGTATGACAAAACCCACTACAATATTGTAAAGTAATTAGCCTCCAACTAATAAAAATACATGGAAAAAAAATTCTTTCAACAATGTCTTATTGTTTTCAATGTACAGGTATTTTACCTCCTTGGTTAAGGTTATTCATGGATATTTTATTCTTGTTTTGTAACTGTAAATGGAACTGTTTTCTTAATTTTTCTCATTATCACTTTATAAGCCATCCTGTAACATCACGCCCCTGAGCTTCACATCAGTTTAGATTTCAAAGCTTCCAGTTCGTGAACTGTTCTTATATGCCCATGTGTGTGTGCTCAGTCACTTCAATCATGTCTGACTCTTTGCAACCTTATGGGCTGTAGCCCGCCAGTCTCCTCAGGCCATGGAATTGTCCAGGCAAGAATACTGGAGTAGTTGCTATGCCCTCCTCCAGGGGGTCTTCCTGACCCTGACCCACATCTCCTGTGCCTCCTGCATCACAGGTGGAGTTTTTACTGCTAAACCACTGGGGAAGCTCTCTTACATGCACAGTAAACGCTTATTACATTTCACTGATCCAGCGGTTTTAATTTTGCTCTTTCTCAATTTTTGACATCTTTACTATGAACACTTTCAAATGTGCACCAAGAGCACTTAGCATCAGTTGTTAATACCAGATACCAGTATCATCAATGATCAGTATCAAATATCAGTATCATCAGTTATCAATATCTTGCCATTCTTCTTTCATTTATCACCATCATCTTTCTTTTTTTTTTACTTTGTGTCTGTAATAGATATGAACTTATAAATACACAAACAATATTATTAGTACAACAAACAACATTCCTTTGTAATTGCTTAATATCATCTGACACTCAACTCATGTTTGCTTTATTTTGATTGTCACAAAATGTCTTTCTGGAGTTACATTTTTAAAACAATTAATGGCTCAAATAGATTCATACATTGCATTTGATTAATATGCCTAATAAGGCTCTTTTCACCTTTAAATTTTTTTTCTCCTCATTTTTTCATGTCAATTACTTACTGAAGGTATTTTTTTTCCCCTGTGGAGTTTATCACATTCTGGATTGGGCTGATTGTGTTCACTTGATTTTGTTTAACATGTTCCTTTATGCCCCATATTTTCAGTAAATGGGTAGAACAATCTAGCGGTATCATTAGATTCAGATTAATGTGCTTTCTTTTGGCAAAATGTTTTCTTCTTAAATGGTACCATGTCCATTCTATTGCATCACTTCAGGAAACACATGATGTCTAGTGTCTCCTTTCTGTCAACATTACAGTTGATAACTGGGTTCAGGAGTTAAGGATCTGAGTTACACTTTGCAAAAACCTGCATGAACATTTTGCTTGTGTTTTCAAAGTCACCGATGTTCATTGTCTAGGTTGATTATTTCATTAGAAGCTGTAAAATGATAATTTCCATAATTCTATCATTCCAGACACATTCATTAGTTAGCAGGCTTCTACAATAAGAATTTTTCCTTCGTCAGTTATTTAGTTGCCCAGAAATATGGTTCACATTCAGGCTTCCCCAATGGCTTAGTGGGTAAAGAATTCTCCAATGCAGGAGACACAGGAAGCATGACTTTGGTCCCAGGGTTGACACGATCCCTTGGACGAGAAAATGGCAACCCACTCCAGTATTCTTGCCTAGATAATCCCATGGATAGGGTGGCAAAGAGTCGGACATGACTGAGTGACTAAACAGACAGACAGACTGATGGTTCATATCCCAAACACAGGCTGCATGCTTGGTTCTAACCGTTTTCACCAAGTTTCACAATGATGAGTTGGTGCATTAAAATACAATGCTGGAACCCAGGATTATGTGACCCTGAGCCTTTATAATTTCTACCTAATTAAAGAGCTTAAAATGCTGTAAGAATATGAACAAAGTCTGAAGGTCCCAGTGCTTTTAGGCAGGCAAGAGGTTTAAAGAGGCAGGATTCCTGAGACACCTTCCTTCTATTGTTTCTGGAGAAATGTCAGAGGTCACTAAGTGTCACCCAGCCTCATTTCAGAGCAGTTACCACTCTTCTCAAGTTGATTAACCATCGTAACCTGTGGACTCTCAGCACTCTGATGGTCAACAGCAATTTTAACTAATACCCTCAGCCCCTCTCCTGTGTTTCTGGCTCTGGGCTGGAAGAACAGCAGAGAAGGTTTTGGCTGGGGTGTTTTTCCATCTTACTTCCTGAGGCAGCCTGACAACTTTGAAAAAAGAGGGAAATTATGTGAGTAAATACAGTAATTCCTCCCCAGCCCCAAGGGGATTGCCTTTGTCAGCATCAGCAAAAAATCAGAGATTGGAAGTGACTCCCTGTTGCTCCCGAGCTTGCTCAGCACAGCAGCTGGAAACAAACATGTCTCTGTGTGCCCGTGTGAATACCTGAAAATAATGTGTTCATTTCCGTACTTTTAAAATGAAAATTACTTTTCAAAAACAATCCAGGAGGCGCCAAGGAAATTGTGGGAGGCTCAGTTAAATGTTCTTTTTCTGCCTACTTGCTCTTCTAGGTTGGGGGCCTGAGAAGGATCATCTCCAGGCACCACTGCTGTAGTAAAAGGTTGAGTCTTTTTCCAGACATCCCTCCTTGCACACCGTATTTGAAATGTTCTTACTAATCGTACATGAGAGATAGAGCCTGACTTTAGTCATCTCAAAGGGATGACATTGGATAACAGAAACAGTTACAATTATGTATACAAGTCCCTTCCCTCCTTTCCATCCCTACTGGGAACCTTAAGTGAATGAATGAAAGTAGCTCAGGCGTGTCTGACTCTTTGCGACCCCATGAACTATACAGTCCATGGAATTCTCCAAGCCAGAATACTGGAGTGGGTAGCCTTCCTTTCCCTTCTCCAGGGGATCTTCCCAACCTAAGAATCAAACCAGGATCTCCTGCATTGCAGGTGGATTCTTTACTAACTGAGCTATGAGGGAAGCCTGGGAACCTCCAAGGGTAGAGATATATAAGTATTTGGGGGAGTGGAAGAAGGGAGGGTCAGGGAAGGTGGTATGCAAGAATACGGAGAACAGGGCAGAGGGCTGGGGCGACAGGAAGGGCAAGGGGCCCAGAGAGAGCAGGGGGGCTGTGGGGCCAGGAGTCAGGTGGATTCCAAGGGGGAGAGTCTCGGGCTCCTTTTTTGCTGTTCCCAAGTTCCTTGCAGTTCCTCTTCTTCTCCTCCCAGCGTCCTGATCGGGACAGCTCTTGGCAGATGGTCCAGTATTGAGTCCTTGGGAGAGTCTGAGGCTGAGGAGTGACTGTGGTGAGCAAGATCCAGGGCTTGTTTGCGTGTTCACTGTGTGAGCCTAGGACATGGTCATCGGGGGTGGAAAGATGTGCCTTTTGAGTGATGGCGTCATGGTGGTGAGCAGAGCAGGTCCTTCCCCCGACCTGGTCCTCCTCTTGCCTTTTATCTGTAGAAAAACTTCAGTCAAAGAGTACATTTATTCAGCAAAGTGAAAAATATATGTATATAAATAAACAAAAAACAGGACAAGCGAATCATAGTTGAGTTATTAAGCATTGCTAAGGACTTTTAGTTCCATCTCGAGGACTATAGGTAACGTTCTGAGCCATCTCCTGTGAGCTGTCTTGTGGATACTGAAACCCCCACCAGGAGGAAAAAGTTAATTACATGAGGACTGAGCTGTAGCCGTGACATAAGCTGCCACGACTCTGAGAACCGCCCTCAAGGAAAGGGGAACAAACTGCCCCTGGAACTGGAGACCACCAGCACTTGAAACAGTCAAGACGACGCTGGTCAGACACCACATGACCAACTTCAAGATGCCTGTTAGAGCCGACCATGCTGTTTCTGTGCGTAGCCCCTTCCCTCCACCTGTACACTCCGGAAACTCCCCTTTCAAAGCTCTTTCCCACTGACTGGCTGTTGAACACATGGCCGTTTTCTGATTTTGTGATGTATTTGGGGAATTGTCCTAGCGCTTCTACTGAGATCATTCCTCCCCTCCACCCCGCCCCCCATCTCCTGCTAAGCCTTGAGAGTCATGGACTTCTGGACTTACCCAGGTAACATAGAGAAAACAAGGAGAAACATCTGGAACATCACTGACATCGTGGGCCCAAGAAATGTGTTGTTTTAGTCCAGCCAAAGAACTAACACTCAAAGAGTTTTAAAGCCTTAATTTCCCTCTCAGTATCAATTGTCAGACATGTTCAGCCACCTGTAGTAATAGGCTGCATTCAACTATAAAAAGGGCCATTGTCAAAACGACCTGAGAAATATTTCTAATGATTCCTTTAGGGCTTCTGTCTGGTGCACGCTTACTCCTTCTTGAAGTCTCTTGGCAAGTTAAGGAATGTGGCCCAGGCTGGAGAACTTGCTCACACTTCCCAGTTGGTCTGCTGCACTTTGGATATCATAGTGCTTCTTAAATCTATACGCGTCTGTCCCAACACCCAACATCCTTACATCAAAGTAAGGTGTATGCTGAAGTTTCATAAACAGCACTGAGAAATTGTAGAAAAGGTGGCGGATCTCATCCCTAATTATAGTGCATAGAGTTACATGAATCCCAAAATACAGGCAGGGGGTTTAGATACCACCCTGGCCTTGGGCAGAGAAAGGCAGGAAGAAAGAAAAAGCACAGAGCTGTTGATCATATGTGAGGGAGAAGGAAATTACAAAGTCAGAGTGTAGACATTGCCTGGCACCTGGTGTCTTGGAGATCCTGCTCCAATTGCATAGGAACGTTTTCCCCAACACATCCGTTTTGATGTAGAAAATTTAAGGACTTGAAGGAGAAGTAGGGGTGACTTGCTACAAACTGCAGAGGTGCATGCCACATCCATGGTATTCATCACAACATCAATGACTAAGTTTAAAGAGAAGTGAATGTGGAATCTAAAGAGATGATACAAATGAACTTATTTACAGAACAGAAACATGCTCACAGACTTACACAGTGAACTGATGGTTATGGGTGGGGGGCAGGGAGGGGAAGGGATAGTTAGCAAGTTTGGGAATGACATGTACACACTGCTATATTTAAAATGAATAACCAATAAGGACCTACTGTATAGTACAGGGAACTCTACTCAATGTTATATGGCAGCCTGGATGGGAGAGGAGTTTGGGGGGAGAATAGGAACATGTATATGTATAACTGAATCACATATGTATAACTGAAAACTAACATGGCATTGTTAATTGGCTGTACTCCAATATAAAATAAGGAGTTAAAAATAAGAGAAGTGAACATTATGTTCAAGGAATAAAATGCCTGCTGACTGCATTTTCTTCCCCAGTTATAGCAAATGGACATTTTCCCATCTCACTCAGCTATGCTGAATTCCAAGCCCAGTGTCCTTTTTAAGATCCCCAATTAATCACCTGACAGGAGGAAGGCAGGGGGCGTGGGTGGGCAATGAGTTGGTAGGAGAAGGGCAGTAAGGAGATTGGCAAGGAAATACACAATTACACCTGTGTGAGAGGCTTCTCAGAAAACATAGGCTGCTTTTTCTGTCTACTCCATTCTGCTGAAAGGAAACAACAGGAAACCCAGCAATGGACCCAGGTGATCACATGCCTTTAAAGCACTCTTAGCATCCCCCTGCTGAGTCTGTGTTGGCCCTACAATTTGGGAGGCTGAAGCTGGAGAAAACGCAGTTAGGAGTTTTAGTTTTCAAATTATGAAACATTTGCCTGGTTCTTGAAAGAGAAAAATGTGTGCCTGGCAAAAGCTGAGCCCACCTGGGTGCTGCCCAGAGTCATTCCTCTCTTGTATCATTTAGCATCTCAACATCACGCGTCTGCAGGGACCAGGAGCACCTGGAAACACCCCACCAGTCCCCAAGCATTAAACTTCATTGGCTTCTCTCTCTTAAGACTTTCTTCCTTTGTCTCTCCCTGAAGAGAGAGGAAAGAAGAGGCATGCATTCCAATTGCCTATTTAGGGAGACAAAAAGGCTGCTTTTGAATTTCAAGTTCAACATCTATTAACACAACTGTGTATCTTAGGAAGATTGTTTCCTTAAATGTAGTCATTTTTTTCTTTCTCCTTTTGCAAACAGGATTAAGTGGGGACATATCATACTTTCTTAAGTTCCTTCTGTCTGATTTCAGTTGAACAAAATATTAGTTGGTCATCTACTTTATCATTTAATAATGTCTTATTCATATTGATTATGTGCAAATCATTTTAATAGCCCCAGGAAATAAATATGATGAAGGCATGGTTGCTATTCTCAAGGAACTCCAAATATAGAAGAATCCCTGACAGTCACAAGAGAATTGAAACCACAACCTATGATGTCTCCTCAATACACAACAAACCAAAACAGAAAAGTTGGGACTTCCCTGGTGGGCCAATGGTTAAGGACTCTGTGCTTCAAATGCAGGGAGTGGGGATTTAATCCCTGGTTGGGGAACTGAGATCCCATATTCTGTACAGCCAATAAATAGATAAACGAAAGATAAAACTGAGAAATTAATCTCTTTCAGGTCATTTGTCATGCTTAGCCATTCATTAATTAAGCTATTCATTAATACAACAAATATTTATTGAGCATGTACTAAGTGGCAGAAACTCTCATGAAACTTGCATTTACGTCAGATAGTGATAGGATGTAGGCTGGTCACAATAAAGGAGAGAAATGGTATGGACCTAACAGAAATACCTCGTGAAATGCCTGGCTGGATGAAGCACAAGCTGGAATCAGATTGCAAAAGAAATATCAGTAACCTCAGATATACAGATGACACCACCCTTATGGCAGAAAGCGAAGAGGAACTAAAGAGCCTCTTGATGAAAATGAAAGAGGAGAGTGAAAAACTGGCCTAAAACTCACATTCAAAAAACAAAGATCATGGCATCCAGTCCCATCACTTCATGACAAATAGATGGGGAAACAATGGAAACAGTGACAGACTTTATTTTCTTGGGCCCCAAAATCACTGCAAATGCTGACTTGAAGTTAAAAGATAGATGCTTGGTCCTTGGAAGAAAAGGTATGACCAACCTAGACAGCGTATTAAAAAGCAGAGACATTACTTTGCCAACAAAGGTCCATCTGGTCAAAGCTATGGTTCTCCCAGTAGTCATGCATGGATATGCGAGTTGGACAATAAAGAAAGGTGAATGCCGAAGAATTGGTGCTTTTGAACTGTGGTGTTGGAGAAGACTCTTGAGAGTCCCTTGGACTGCAAGGAGATCAAATCAGTCCATCCTAAGGGAGATCAGTCCTGAATATTCATTGGAAGGACTGATGCTGAAGCTGAAACTGCAATACTTCGGCCACCTGATGTGAAGAGCTGACTCATTAGAAAAGACTGATGCTGGGAAAGATTGAGGGCCGGAGGAGAAGGAGACAACATAGGATGAGATGGTTGGATGGCATCACCAACTCGATGAACATGAGTTTGAGCAGTCTCAGGGAGTTGGTGATGGACAGGGAAGCGTGGCATGCTACAGTTACGGGTCACAAACAGTTGGATACAATTGAGCAACTGAACTGAACTGAACAATGACACAGGCAATGTGTAATAAGGTCGGCTAAGGGGATAGAGAGAGATATTGCAGTTGGCTACAGTGACATTTGAACACAGAATGAGTGAGCCTTGTAAGTATCAGGTGTCTGCATGGCAGAGGCCCTGAGGAATGAATGAAATTGGCGTGCTCAAAGGGCAGCCAGGAGGCCAGCGAGGTTGCAGAAGAGGAAGAGGAAGTGATGAGGAAGAGAGGAAGTGAAGGGTTCTTGTGTATGGATACATGGTTGTGCAGGTCCTGGTAAATAATTGGGGCTTTACAGAGTTGCTAAAAACAAACAAATAAACAGACCTGCAAACAGATGAATATATAGTAAGTGTCATTTAACATAATGTGGCAGTACAATCAAATAATACTCTCTCTGTTTCCAAATGTTATGGCTATCCTGAATAAGGAAAAATGTGGGCAGCTCCTGGTGTGTTTTGAGCAGAAGAGAGGCATGGTCTGGCTTTTGAAGGGATTCATAGTATCAGTTCAGTTCAATTCAGTTCAGTCCCTCAGTCATGTCCAGCTATTTGCGACCCCATGAACTGCAGCACGCCAGGACTCCCTGTCCATCACTAACTCCTGGAGTCCACCCAAACCCATGTCCATTGAGTCAGTGATGCCATCCAGCCATCTCATCCTCTGTCGTCCCCTTCTCCTCCTGCCCTTAATCTTTCCCAGCATCGGGGTCTTTTCAAACGAGTCAGCTCTCCACATCAGGTGGCCAAAGTATTGGAGTTTCAGCTTCAACATCAGTCCTTCCAATGAACACCCAGGACTGATCTCCTTTAGGGTGGACTGGTTGGATCTCCTTGTAGTGCAAGGGACTCTCAAGAGTCTTCTCCAATACCATAGTTCAAAAGCATCGATTCTTCAACACTTAGCTTTCTTTATAGTCCCACTCTCACATCCATACATGACCACTGGAAAAGCCATAGCCTTGACTAGATGGACCTTTGTTGTCAAAGTACTGTCTCTGCTTTTTAATATGCCATCTAGGTTGGTCATAACTTTTCTTCCAAGGAGTAAGCGTCTTTTAATTTCATGGCTGCAATCACCATCTGCAGTAATTTTTGGAGACCCCCAAAATAAAGTCAGCCACTGTTTCCACTATTTCCCATCTATTTCCCATGAAGTGATGGAACCAGATGCCATGATCTCAGTTTTCTGCATTGAGCTTTAAGCCAACTTTTTGACTCTCCTCTTTCACTTTCATCAAGAGGCTTTTTAGTTCTTCACTTTCTGCCATAAGGGTGGTGTCATCTGCATATCTGAGGTTATTGATATTTCTCCTAGCAATCTTGATTCCAGCTTGTGCTTCTTCCAGCCCAGCGTTTCTCATGATGTACTCTGCATATAAGTTAAATAAGCAGGGTGACTATATACAGCTTTGACATACTCCTTTTCCTATTTGGAACCAGTCTGTTGTTCCATGTCCAGTTCTAACTGTTGCTTCCTGACTTGTATACAGGCTTCTTAAGAGGCAGGTCAGTTGGTCTGGTATTCCCATCTCTTTTAGAATTTCCCACAGTTTGTTGTGATCCACACTGTAAAAGGCTTTGGTATAGTCAATAAAGCAGAAGTAGATGTTTTTCTGGAACTCTTGCTTTTTCGATGATCCAGTGGATATTGGCAATTTGATCCCTGGTTCCTCTGGCTTTTCTAAATCCAGCTTGAACATCTGGAAGCTCACAGTTCATGTACTGTTGAAGCCTGGTTTGGAGAATTTTGAGCATTACTTTGCTAGCGTTTGAGACGAGTGCAATTGTGCAGTAGTTTGAGCATTCTTTGGCATTGTCTTTCTTTGGGATTGGAATGAAAACTGACCTTTTCCAGTCCTGTGGCCCCTGCTGAGTTTTCCAAATGTGTTGTCTCTCAAATGTACCATACTGGCTTAATGATTATTTTGAGATCAAGACAATTGAGTAAAAGCACACACAAGCCGGCCCCCTCTCTACCAGAAAGAGCAAGACTGTTCTTGTCCTTAACCACCCTGGAGATACGTCTAGATGCTTATTAGTCCAAAGATGGTCCCAAAAGAATCTATGTAGCAAATATTGCTAGAAATGCCCTTACTCTGCATCTGTTATTGTTGTCACTAGGTCATATCCAATTCTTTGTGACTTCAAGGACTGCAGCATGTCAGGCTTCCCCATCCTTCACTATCTCCCAGACTTTGCTCAAACTCATGCCCATTGGATCGATGATGCTATCCAACCATCTTATCCTCTGTCACCCCTTTCTCTTCCTGTCTTCAATCTTTCCCAGATTCAGGGTCTTTTTCAATGAGTTGGCTCTTCGCATCTGGTGGCCAAAATATTGGAGCTTCAGCTTCAGCAACAATCCTTCCAATGAATATTCAGTTTTGATTTCCTTTAGGATTGACTGGTTTGATCTCCATGCTGTCCAAGGGAATCTCCAAGGGCCTCCTCCAGCACCACAGTTTGAAAGCATCAGTTCTTCATTGCTCAGCCTTCTTTTTGGTCCAACTCTCACATTTGTTTCCTCCATATATTTACCTTCTCACAGTTTGCTGTTCATACTCAAAATCCCTATCCTTTCTATCTTGTCCCTTATATATGAAGTTAATATTCTTTTGTTAAAATGCTATTTAAGCTCAACTTCTAACTGCCTCTTGGAGTCACCATCATTGATGTCTCCCATGTGTATGTGAATGCACACATGAATCAACTTCTATTTGTTTCCCTCCAAGGAGATTCAGGAGAAAGTGAGCTCTGAATGCCACGTGAGGAGGTGGTTCAAGGGGCTAACTTTCAACTTTGAAAAAGGTGAAGACCTCACTTTCTTTTCTCATTGTTTTTACCATCTCTAAATGTTGGCTTTGGTGTCTACATGTATTAAGAAGCAGTAGTAGCTTGCTTGATTTTTATTTGTTATTTATTTGGCTATGTGTGCCGTACTTGGGATCTTAGTTTCCTGGCCAGGGATTGAACCCTTTTCCCCTGCAGGGGAAGTATGGAGCCCTAACTACCAGACTGACAGGGAAGTTCCCCAGGAAATAAAGAGGTGAGTGTGTGTTGAGCTGAACTGCCTGACTGTGAGTAAGGTTGTCTTCCTAGTTCTGTTGCTCTCTCAACACTTGTATTTCCCAGTTAGACCTCAACGAAAAGTCAACTTTCCATACATCGTTGACCTTTGGGTCTGATCACATGTGACTGAAATTGCAAAAGTTAATGTCATAAATGCCAAGAGCCAACAACAGAGTTGCAGGGCTTGTGATAGAAGAACACATACAATTTGGGCACAAAAAATAGAAATAGTCAATTTTGCTTTCTATGTGGCTTATTTATTTATAACCTGCTTTGTTCCCAACTATAATCTTCCAGTTGATAAAATCTGCCTAAAACCCTCATTGTTTGCAGAAACTTAGACTAAGTGCCTAGGGGTGTAACAAAGAATTAGAGAGAAAACAGAGGCAGGAGTCTTCTAGTGGCTCACTTTGGTCAATGCGTAGCTGCTGCAGACTTCTTAGATTTTTAGTTTTTCACCCACATTATCATTTAGACTAGAAGCCCACAGGCTAAATCCAGGCAACAGACAAGTTTTGTTTGGTGAACATAATGTTGGTTTACATTTAATGAATCTAGAAAAATGGTACAGATTAACCTGCTTCCAGGCCAGGAACAGAGACGCAGACATAGAGAAGGGTCCTGCGGACACTGGGATTGGGAGGGGAGGGTGGACTGGATTAGGAGATGAGGACTGACGTATACACTCTATCGGGTATAAAGCAGATGACCAGTGGGAAGCTGCTGGAAGCACAGGGAGCTCAGCTCATGTTTCGTGACGAATCGCAGGGAGAGGAGGGAGAGGCAGGCTCAAGACAGAGGGGTATACACAGGTAGCCAATTTACGGCGTTTTACAGCAGAAAATAACACTGTAAATCAACTATACTCTAATTAAAAATGAAAACAAACAAGTAAATAAAAATGGGAGATTTCCCATTCTACACTTCTGGTTCCTTTTGAAAAACTGGCCCGATAATATTCTGAGCTACATCACAGCTACCCTAGCTAGACAGAGCATACCCCTCAGTCTTTAGCTTGCTAAGTTCACACTTGGCCTACTTTATTGATTTAATTTCCTGAGTGAGCCCTAGGGACAATGAAGTTTGCAATCATTGACCCATGAAGTTTAATTATCAGATAAATTATTACAACTTAAATCTTCTTTCAACACAGCCCCACATGGCTCACCCATAAACATTTTTCAAGATGAGAAAACTGACTTCTTCTATGTGTTATATTGTTCCAGATGCTCATTTGCATGGTATAAAATTTCACTTAAACTTATTTTTGATATGTCAAAACAAGATGCATATGGTTCTAATCAAGTTAGTAAATATATATTGCCATAGCTTCCAAAGACAGAGTATTATAAAAATCTGTTGACTCACTTGGCAGTACATATCTACCATATTGGATTAGACATCTGAACCTACCATGCTACAATCTCTGAAATGGCTTTCATTAGTTGGTTCATTTGTTCATTCACCAACACTGTTTTGATGCCTGTTATGTGTCAGAACTGCTGGGAGATTGAGATTAGAAAGGAGTAAATTTGTTTCTCTGCCATCATGTTTCAGTAGGAAGTTAAATACAAAAGTAGAAAGTCAAAATCCAGTGGGATAAATTCTAGGAGAGTGTCAGCACAGTGAGCTATGGGGCTGCAGAACAGAGGGTCTGAAACCAAGCAAGACCTTGTGGAGCCCAGCCAGGTCTAAAACTGCCTCCACATCCCCCATTTCCTGTCTATACAAAGTGACTTCAGTCCCCTCAAGTTCCAAAGAGCAGGCCCAAGAAGTTACTAATTAGGAAAGGGAAGGGATGCAGAAACAAAGAAGGCACAGTCAAGAAACAGTTTTTTTTTTTAAAGAAGGATGCAATTTCATATTAAATTAATTAACTAATTTCCAGCTTTTGCCATACTGGGTCTTTTTCTGTGGTGTGCAGGCTCTTCACTGTAGTGTGTGGGCTTAGTTGCCCCATGGCATGTGAGATCTTAGTTCCTGGACCAGGGATCGAACCTGCATCCTCTGCATTGGAAGGCAGATTCTTAACCACTAGACCACCAGGGAAGTTCCAAGAAACAATAGTTTTGTGATAAAACAGAGTCCTAGTTTCTCCTCAATGGATAGCAATCTGATACATGTCCTTGAGTTGCTCTCTAAGAACTAAGGCCCTCACCCAGGCAGAGGATGATAACTTCAGGCTGAGCAGAAGATTCCTGTTACTTCATCACCAACCAATCAGTAGAAAGTCATGCACCCTGCAGCCCTCATCCCAAATGTTGCCTTTAAAACGTCTTCCCAGAAAACCCTTCAGAGAGTCTGGGGTTTTTGGACAGAGAATGCTCCTTTCTTGGCCCTGTAATAACCCTCTGCTCCAAACTCTGATGCTTCTGTTTGTTTCAGGGTGCATTGGGCACACGAACTTAAACTTGGGCTCAACAACAGGACCAATGAGCTCATTAAATAAGGAGCTCCAGTGTGGGTAACTTCCAAGGTTCTCTGTTCTTAAAGGTTGGATGAATATCAAGGATCTTTTGGAACAGTGCTACTGTTTCATGTTGGTGTGTGATTGGGCCCATGTCATATTTCATTTAAGGGTGTTCTCTCTTTCTCCTCTCAGTTTACTGCTAGACAGATGGAAGGGGGAGAAGGGGAGAAAGAGATGGATGAAAAGAGAGGGAGGGAGAGGTTAAAAGGATTTATTTTAAGGTGGTTTCTAGAGATAGGTTTATACAACACCTTGCTACATAGCCTCCCTGGTGGCTCAGAGGTTAAAGCATCTGCCTGCAATGTGGGAGACCCAGATCCCTGGGTCAGGAAGATCTGCTGGAGAAGGAAATGGCAACCCACTCCAGTATTCTTGCCTGGAGAATCCCATGGACAGAGGAGCCTGGTAGGCTACAGTCCACGGTGTCGCAAAGAGTCGGATACGACTGAGTGACTTCACTTTCTTCTTTCTTTCTTTTTTTTTGCTACATAGCAAGGAAATTTTCTGTCTCACAAGAAGTTCTGAGCTAGTCTTATTGTTTTCCATTTAACAGATGGGGAAACTCAGAGGAATTAGGTCACTCACCCAACATCCAGGGCTTGTAAGTGGCAGAAGCAAGTTGCAAAGGAATGTCTCTATAACCTTGATAACCTTACACTATGCAGGTCTCCACTGTGGCATACAGGAATTAGGCTCTGCTTCTCAGAGATGGGAAAATAGGAAGAACCAAGCAAAGACTCCAGATCTGTCAAAGTATTACAAAGGTGGCAGGCACAGTGAGAAGTAGGCTTAAGATTGGAGGATCCAAGTGGATCTTAAGTGGGGTCTAGGGGATATACTCCACACATCCTCAGAAGACACCTGAAACTTAAGAAAAGACCCTCAATTCCCACACCAGCAGCTCGTGGCACCAAGTCTAAGGCCCACTGTTGCAGATCCAAACCTCTGTTTTTAGGATAGCTGGGGAGGGGCTGGTACTTTTGCTGCTTGTGGATCTACATGTTGGTTAGCCCCATTCCTGTTTTTGGTGATGAGCATTCCCTTTGAAATATTATAGCCTCATCTGTGCTCTGCATGCCTCCTCTAAGACCTATTTTAATCTCTCTATGCAATTCTTCCCTTGTCTTATTTCAAGTACTGTCTTCAGGCCAATGGAATGATCCCTATAGAAAGTCTACATCATCCCTGGGCAGCCCTTCCTGGTGACCTGTGGCTACAAGGTCATGGGGCCTGGCTCCCCCCATGGGTGGGATGGCCCTGAACATAAGTTGCATTCCTGATTTCCCCTATAAGATGGGCTAAGGCTGCTTCCATAGGATGTCTGAGGTCACACCTTTACTTGGCTCCTCCTTTTCTGTCTGTCTGTCTGTCTTCCACTAGATTCTCTTTAATGAATAATTTGCTCCTCATTCTTGCTTCAGGAATTTGCTTCTGGGGAAACTCACCTAAGACATGCAGTATTCATGTTTGTGTGTTACAGATTTATATATTCATCATGTTTGAAACTCATGGAGAGGGATGTTTATGGAGAAAATGGCATTGTGTTTGGAGCCAGATGAATCTTGTAAACCAAGCCACTGCTACTGAGGTTCTCAGGCAAGATACCCACCCTGTCCCCATTCTTGCTTGTTTCACAATATGTGAAACATCGGCAATGCTGCTGAAATGGACAGAGTCTGAATTTAATAGGACAAAGTATCTAAATACCTGATACTCAATGTCCTACTTACTATAACCCCAAACAAAACTAAGTTTGAGAGATCGACTCTAAGAACAGTCATGTAGAAACTGCACTTAAAATATAAATAATTTTCCTCGTATTATGTTTTTGCATAGAGCTCTCTCATATAAAGAAAGACATGAACTCGTTCAGCCCTGGCCTTCACAGAGGCAGCTGATGCTGACTTGGAGTTCCATGGTGTTGCTGCCAATTTGTACTCACCCTCAGGAGGCACTGTGGTCTGTGGACAGAGAAATAAATATTTCTGTTTGTTTCTTCATTTAGTATATGTCAGTCCTGCATTGATCTTGGCTATTTCCCTCAAAGGGATGCATGTAGAAGCAGTTTTCACAGCACAGATAAATATTAAAGGCAAAAAAAAAAAAAATATTAAAGGCATATTTAGTTCCCTGCAGTGCAGAAGGCTGAGGAGACAAACAGTCCCACGACTGAAGGGTGCATCTGAAGGCAGATTAAGGGCCGGCCATCAACGTGACCAGCATGGAGGCCCTGCAAAGCGTGCCTTCCTCAAAAGCAAGCACCTGACCTCATATTTCGGGATTTGGAAGTGTAGGCTGGATTGAAATCTGTATCACTTCTGTCTCTCAAGACCCAAAATGCTTCTTCCCTGACTCAAAGTTAAGTATTCTAGTCACAGAAGCATGTGGGCTTGATTTTTCTTGGATTTTTAGAGATTCAAACTTCTTTCTTGGAAGTGGCAGGGGCTGTGGGTTGATACCCATCTGCCCCAAGAAGAAGCTGAGAAAGCCTTGAGCATATATTCCGCAGGACCTCCTCTTTGGGTTGGGGTAAAGTCTGAGTAAACTCCGGGAGTTGGTGATGGACAGGGAGGCCTGGCGTGCTGCGATTCGTGGGGTTGCAAAGAGTCGGACACGACTGAGCGACTGAACTGAACTGAACTGAAAGGACTGCTAACACTTTCAGGTTACTCCAGACACACCAGGGTGCCTTTCATTTCCCCGTCTTGCTCCCCACTACGTGCTCTGCCTGGAGCTTCCAGCTCTTCCATTACCCCTCACCTGTCTCCTTTTACCTGCGGCTCAGCCACTTGTGCTCCAAGATTTAGTTTAGCAGCTCCCGCTCTAAGCAGCCTCTCCTCTCCCATCTACTTAGTCTTGTCGTCATCTTCCGCTGCTCCACTGCCCTGCTTAGACATCCACAGAAGCAGCTACAACCTGCTGGAAGCAGGAACTGTGATTCCGCAAGAGTAAGAATCACAGCAGTCATTTTGGGTTCTGCAGTGTCAGGCCCTCAATGGATGTTGGCTAGAAAATGAACAGTCATGAAGTCAGAACTGTTTTAGACACCAGACAAGATGTTGAGGAAATAAAAATATAATCTTATCTTCCAAAATTAGAAGCCCCCATAACTTTCCAGGGGGCTTCCCCAGTTTCATGAGGAGGTGGGTTTTATTTTATTGATATGTAGTTGATTTGCAGGCTGTGTTGGTATCAGGTATACAACTAAGTGATTT
This sequence comes from Cervus canadensis, assembly GCF_019320065.1. Taxonomy (NCBI): domain Eukaryota; kingdom Metazoa; phylum Chordata; class Mammalia; order Artiodactyla; family Cervidae; genus Cervus; species Cervus canadensis. The sequence goes on along the minus strand of NC_057400.1, from coordinate 4,778,773 downwards.
AGTTATTCAGCTATCTATCTATCCTTCCTTTTAAGATTCTTTTCCTTTATAGGTTATTATAAAGTATGGAGTACAGTTCCCGGTGTCGTATAATAGGTCCTTGTTGGTTATCTATTGCATACATAGTAGTATGTGTATGTATGTTAATTCCAAACACCTAATTTATTCCTTCCCCTCTTCCTTCTTTGATAACCATAAATTTGTTTCTATGTCTGTGAGTCTATTTTTGTTTTGAAAATAAGTTCATTTGTAATCAGATTTTTAGATTCCACATATAAGTGATATCATATGGTGTTTGTCTGTCTCTGTCTGACTTACTTCATTTAGTATGATCATCTCTAGTTCCATCCATGTTGCTGGACCTGAACCTAGTGAAGGAAAAAAAGAATAACGGCATTGTTTATTTCTTTTTATGGCTGAGTAATATTCCATCATATATATGTACCACATCTTCTTTATCCACTCATTTATTGATGGATATTTAGGTTGCTTCCGTATCCTGGCTATTGTAAGTAGTGCTGCAGTAATATTGGGTGCATGTATTTTTTTCAAATTAGGGTTTTCTCTGGATATATGCCCAGGAGTGGGTTTGCTGTATTATCAAGTAGTTCACTTTTTAGTTTTTTAAGGAACCACCCTGCTGTTGTCCATAGTTGCTGCACCAGTTCACATTTCTACCAACAGTTTAGTAAGATCCCTTTTTCAAGAAGGGAGATTTCAGTCTGTATATTCACTATATTTTCACTCCCCTAGAACAATGCCTGACACATAGTAGGCCCTTAATAAATACCTTATGAATGAAAGAATGCATTCCCCTTTGTAATAGAGTTCTCTCAGTGAAGAGCCTGTTTAGCATTATAACATGGGAAATGTACTGCTTCAACTTGCCAAATCAGGGATCCCTGTTATAATGCAAATATCTCTGGGGAAGATGTGATGGAGATATTTTAAATCTTTGTTTAACCAAACATAAACAAATTAAACCCTTGTTTAAATTTGTTTTTCAGGAGTTCTGATTTGTTAGAATCTTACACGGTACCTGGAGGCTAAGAGAAGCTGGCTGCTTTCAAGCCCTAGCATTTGCTGAAGGAAGCGAGATTATGTGCAGGGTCTCATCCATCCAGCCATCAGCAGCCACGGAAAATACATGTTCAGCTGTATATTGTTTTATCCAATTTAAGGAGTTAAGTAGAAAATGTCTTTCTGATTGGAAGTCATTTCTGCTCTTCCTGGGTTGTTAGGTACTTCATCACAAGGGTAGATTTTTGTCTCCTCTTTCTCTATATATTCTAGAGGGTTTACAACAGGGCAGTAAAACCTTTAGCAAATGGCTTAAACAACAGGCTGTGTTGTTGTAATCATTTCTGAAAGATGCATGGCAGGCATCACTGTAGGGATTCCTGATGGCAAAGCATAGAATCCTATTTTGATGTCCTAGGACAGTTTTAACTCCGAGATGGTTAAGGAATTGCAAAAGATAATTCTATTCCAAGGCCTCAGAATCTAACGAGATTAAAGTTAGCTGTGATTGAGAGCAGTTAAATAAAGGAAAAAGCGTAACACAATTTGCCAGCATTGACCCTGTATATTTTACCTCTGAATGTGCTATTTAGTAGCGTTACTCTGTTTAGTGTTTAGAGGTATCTGTTTAAGCTTCTGGTTGGGGAAATATCAGTATTCCGGTTGTTAGAAAAGAATACACTTCTCAGTTCAGACTAGGTAAGGTATCTCTGTTCCACAGTGGTGGTTCTGGAAGGAAAGGGGAAGTGACCCAGGAGAAGCCACTTGGCATATGGGGCTGGAGAGGGGGTGGGGAAGTCACCAGTATGCGAGGGAGCAGAGAGTGGAACTTGGAAACTGCTGAAGACCAGAAGAAGGCAGGCTCTAGCTGAGAACCTTCTGGCAAGTGGCTGCTATGTAACCTGCAGAGTCTTGGCCACTTCTCTTCTTGGCTTTCTCTCTGTCAGAATGCCAGAGAGATAAGTGTTTATGGAGGGTAGGGAGGACATGATGAGAACTGAAATGATGATTTAGGGAGTCTGGTGGAGTGGCTCAGAATGTCTATGTGACTGGGGAAAGTGAGAAGTCCCTTACACGCGTTCTCAAGTATCTTTCCTCCCTGACTACCCCCTACCCCCCACAGCTGACTCTGCCAGCCAGGAGGTGTGGAGTGGCATCCACTAGGATTTCTACGCAGGAGGGCTATGCATCAGTGTGTGATCCTGGAGTCGATGGCTTGCAGTTAAGCTGTCGCTGGGGGCTTTGCAGATTTAGCGATTCACCCTCCTAGAAAGTGTGACTGGATTAATATCGATGCCCCTGAGAGAAGGGTTATTGTAAAGATGGAATCCTGGAACCGTCACTTTTACTGCCTCAACCCATTTGCATCGATGCTTTAGAGGGTTGCATAGGTATTTTTATTTTTTAGCATTGCTTCTTTGTGCACAAAGGAAAGCATGTTATGTTCCTTGAAATGAGTTCTTGATTTTTCAAAGCAGAATCAATAAGCCGTCTCATTTTGGGGAAGAGAGGAGATGCGGTAATGGGCCTGGAATCTGTTAGCTAACAGTACAGTGGGCTCACCTGTATCTTTCATTCTGTCCTGGGGCAGAAAGGCAGCTGTGAGAAGGAAGTCTGACATCCTCTCCCTTGGCCTAAATCCTCGTCCTCCACATCCTCCTTCAAACCACAAAGTGCTTGACTCCTCAGCCCCTCGGCAGGGCTTTTGTCTGTTGTCTAAGATGACCTCTACGAAGAGGGGCTTTTTTCCTCATTTCCCTTGATGACATGGGAACTCTTGACTCTCAGAGCTGGTGAACAGAGAAGCTAGGACTTGAACGTGGGCTTTTCTTCATCAATAACCTATACATTTAGGAAGCAGGCTTTCTTGCCTGTAGTTAACAATTAACAATTGAGCATTTCAGCCAATATTTCTGCTTCTCTATTGTAAATTGAATTAGTTAAGACATTGGATTAATCAGGATTCTCCAGAGAAATAGAAGAGGAGATACAGGTGGTAACTTATTGTAAGAATAATAGACAACATAGTTTCTATGTTAATAGGATATTGACATTAATAACCTAAAATTAATTATTGTATAATATAGTATGTATAAAATAGCATAAGTGTAGTAATATATATACAAAACAAATATATAATATTGCTTATATAATTAATTATATTATTGATTAATATTACTATTATTTAACATAAAATATGTTGTATATTGTTTCTATGATAAATTTCCATATCTGTCTACCTACCAATCTATCTATCTCATATGATCTTGGAGTCTGAGAAGTCCCACCACCTGCCGTGTGCAAGCTAGAGAACCAGGAAAGTTGATGGTATAATTCAGGGCAATTCTGATGGCCCAAGAATTAGGATTCTGGTGGTGTAGGTCCTGATCTGAGTCTAAAGGCCCAAGAAACTCGAACTCCAATGTCAGGAGGCAGGAGAAGACAATATGTCCCGGGTCAAGTAGAGAGAGCCTACTTGACCTTCTCATGCCTTTTTGTTCTATTCAGGCCCTCAGGGGGGTGGAGGATGCCCAGTCACCAATGTGAGCGGCTGGCTGTACATTAGAGATGTGCAGTTTGTACTGGTACCTTTCTTTTCCCCATCTTCCTTCATCTATACTATTGATAAACCATTGACTATCACCTTTCTTCTTCATAGGTGTTGAATTATAGTCAACAAGCTCTACTTGATGTTCCATCTTTCTATTCCTTCCTTGGGTGATTTCTTACTCAACTTCCTGATTCAAATGCTAATCTCTTCTACTAACACCATCATAGTTACATTCAGAAATAATGTTATACCAATCCCCTGAGTAGCCCTTAACCCAGACAAGCCTGATACATAAAATGAACCATCCTAGACACAGTTGCAGACATTCGTCATTCTCGTAGACACATGATTTGTGGTGGAACGTGCTCTTCTAGATGAGTGACCAAAGAGGGATGAGGCTGTGAACACGGGAAAGACGGCTAGCAGATGTCTCTTCTGCAGACGCTGCCTGTCCTTTCTTGGGACACCTGTCTCTCCTTAAACTCCAGGGAGTCTCCATGTGGGCATGGTGAGCACGTGCCAGATTTAGTTGACAGAGTGGAAGATGCTACTCTTTCTTATTGAAATGCAGTTGTTTCATCATGAAGTGCACCACCTCTTCTGTTTTAGGAGACAGATTTATGCAGTGGAAGGACAATGGCCTTGGGGTGGAGTTCTCTATCTGCTTTTGCAGTGGGATCAACTTGCGCAAGCCGAGGGTAGCCAGTTGCCCTGCAAAGGGACACCCAGACACATGCTTGCATGTGTATATTGGCCATTTCTTACAGTTAGCCCTCTGGATCCACAGGTTCTGCATCCACAGATTCAAACAACCTCAGATCAAAATTAATTAAAAAAAATCCAGAAAGTTTCAAAAGCAGAACTTGAATTTGCTGCTCCATGCTGGCAACTGTTTATATAGCTTTTACTTTGTATTGACTACTATTTATATAGCATTTACACTGGATGAGGTACCACAAGTAATCTAGAGATGACTTTAAACAGGAGGGTGTGCATAGGTTATGTTCAAATACTGTGCCATTTTATATAAGAGACTGAGCACCCAGGGACCTTGGTACCCACGAGGGGTTCTGGAACCTTACGGATACCGAGGGATGACTGTGCCAGAGATACGGCCCCAGGCAGGTTCCTTACCTGCCCTGTGCCTCAGCCTCTTCATATGTAAAATGGGGATGACAATATCTATTATATTTTATATAAACCCATGGGGATTATATGAAAGATAGATGAGTTTATAGATAAACTACTTTCAAGGATGCCTGGCCTACACTAAACTCTAAGTATGTGTTCACTGTTTCAGTTATCTCTTCGTTGGTAAAAGAATCATTGTAATGCCTTCCTTGTGGGTGGGGTTGAAACTAATTTGTATACCTTATAGCTGTGAATTTCATCCAGGGCCAGTTCTTCTCCAGGGGATATTTGGCAACGTCTGAGAACATTTTTGCTCGTTTTAATGCTGGGGATGGGGTGGGGTGATGCTGCTGGCATCTAGTGGAGGTCAGGGGTGCTGTGAAACATTCTACAATGCCCATCACAGACCCCAAAGCAAAGAGTTATTGAGTCCAAATGCCAAGAGTGCTGAGTTTGGTACCCTGACTTACAGTATGCTTGTAACTCAGCCTTATGCATTATAGATGTGCAGTTTGTGCTGGTACCTTTCTTTTTTCCCATCTTCCTTCATCTATACTATTGGTAACCCATTGACTATCATCTTTCTTTCTTCATAGGTGTTTAATTATAGTGAAAAAGCTCTACTTGAGGTTCCATCTTTCTATTCCTTCCTTGAGGAATACATCGGATATCAGACTTTTGTGGGGATGTTGAAATAATGAGCTCTTTTAGAGCTGCCAGAAGAAAATGGATGATAGAGAGCCAGCTCTGGCATTGACATTAGGATGCTAGAATTTGCAATCATTGAAGCGTCATTGTCTCCATTTCTGAAATTCTGAGTGGACCAGGGCATGTTTTCTGCCAGTGACAGATTCCTGGGGGATTTGAGTGGAATCTCTGGGAAGAGACCTTGACCAATGATAGAGAAGGGGTGTTCATTTATCTCTCCCCGTTCCTTGATGGATGTCTTAGCAATTGAGAGTAACTGGTGTCATGCTTAAGAAGAAGGAAATAATGGACATGCAGAGGATCATTTTTAGAAATTGCTTTTGAGGCTAACCCGGGAGAGTAACTCAGGTGCTGTGCTGTGCTTAGTCGCTCAGTCGTGACCAACTGTTCGCGACCCCATGGACTGTACCCCGCCAGGCTCCTCTGTCCATGGGGATCTCCAGCAAGAATATTGGAGTGGGTTGCCATTTCCTTCTCCAGGGGATCTTCCCAACCCAGGTCTCTCGCATTGTGGGTAGGTTCTTTATCATCTGAGCTACAAGGGAAACCCAACTCAGGAAGCTACAGGTACATTTATTGCTTGGAGATAGATAATTTATCTGAATTTTTATGATGACTATTTTGGTTTGCTGTAAACATTTCCTTGGGGGCTTCCCATGTGGTGCTAGTGGTAAAGAACCCACCTGCCAATGCATAAAAGACATGGTCCAGTCCCTGGGTTGGGAAGATCCCCTGAAGGAGGGCATGGCAACCCATTCTAGTATTGTTGCCTAGAGAATTCCATGGTCAGAGGAGCCTGGCAGGCTGCAGTCCAAAGGGTTGCAGAGACGGACATGACTGAGAACTGAGCGCTCACATGCACAAACATTTCCTAAAGTAGGAGAGTTCTGAGCTCCACAAATTTTATCTTGAAACATGAAAAGAAAGATGATCTTGAGTACTACGTATTATCCAAAATATTCTCAGTAGATGTTCTAGTAATTAGATGTGAGTTTAGGGAAAGCTTCGTTGGAATCAAATATGCCATTAATAATCGCTGCACACCAATGATGCCTTGCATTCGCGTGATGTGTTGTGCAGTATGAATCCTTATCTCCATGTCTGACCGACCGTTTTTCCATTTTCTCAAAGTTCTTAAACTGTCTTTCCTATTTAGAAACTGCCACGTTCCTCTCATAGATGACTTATAGTTTTAGAATGAGAAATATAAGCAGGAAGAAATTCTCCCTAAAAGTAATCCAGTGTTTTATTTCCAGGACTATAGAGTGCTATTGAATATGAACGCAATGTGCCTGTAACCTCTTGGCACCCACATTATATTAAAAAAAAAATGTGCATTTGATAAGGCCTCAGATATGAGCCAAGAGTCAGGGCAATTTTTCAAAACCATTGTGCAGAGTTCTTATGGCAGCAATAAATACCTAAGTATCAGGTTAATAATTGGATTCTGACAAGTTTGCAATCATGGCCACACATCACCAAAACTGTTTATTCAGCACCTCAGAAAAAAATCAGAGGATGCATTTGTGCAAGATGTTTTCAAGTTAAAAAGGAAAGCAGGAAACAAGTGGTGAGGAAGTGCTGAAAGCGCAATGCTGAGTCTTTGCCTCAGATTTTCCATCGCTCTCCTCTGAGGAGCAGGGTTGAAGGCGTCTTGTATTGTACGGGCAGTCCAAACTATGCTGAGATTTTGATTCCTTCTCTAAAGTCCTCTGTGACCTGAGACACTTTATTTAACCTCTGGTCTTAAAACTTTTGCATATGTGGATATTGCAAAGATGAAAGGAGATAGTCCATAGAGATATCCCTGTACTGATTACCAGAACATTTGGTGCTTATGAAATTGAAATTTCAATCTTCTCATTATTTCCTTTTTAGGAATCTGTGGAGTCGGGAGAAGTTAAAAGAAGCTGGACATGTGACAACTTTTTAATCACAACCAACTCAGGTGAAAAGACTGAGTTGACTTTCCTTCATCAGTAAGGATGTCACAGCCAGATTTTTAGGCACATTATGATCAGATAGAACTTTGTTGGACATCCCAAAAAACTGAAAAAATGGCACTATTAGGGAGAAAATCTGCTTACCTGCTTGCTAACTACTCTTGTCTCTTTTATTTTAATTTAAAAACTTTAATTGAAACATGGTTGATTTATAATGTTCTTATCTTTTAATTCAAATTCTAAAATGAGGAAGGAGAGTCACACACGGCATTTCACTATCTTCTTTTGTATTGCTCTTCAAGTTGAAAGAAAAGTCCACCATTTTCAAGTCCTCTGTCAGTTACTAGCTGTGTGGTTTGGGGCAATCTTTCTAAGCCTTGATTCTTCCATCAATAAAGTGGTACTAATCAGAGTACCTGTTTCAAATGCAGTCATGAAGATTAAAAGAGATAATGCATATAAATTACTTAATAATGATTAGCTCTTACTATCATTATTAGTCTCCTAGAAGTTACTTTCCGTCCACCCTGGCTCTTCCGGTCACGTTTCCCCAGGGAGGTATGGAGAGTTTAGATGGCTGGTGAGTTTGTGAGCCTCTAGTAGCTGCTGCTATAACATCTTATGTTCAGGAATGCTGCCGGTTGTAGTGATGACCTTGGAGGTGGGTAAAAAATGAGTTTGCTATAGATAGGAGCTGAGGCATCTGTAATTAAGCACTTTGAACTCTTGATTGCGCCTGTCTGTATATTTATCTATGCTTATATATTTATTTAGAAAGTAAGATTAAGTTAAATGTTTCTGGTGGTATTTTTAAACCTTCTATGATGCAATTGTTTCTGGATCCAAACTTGGTTGTGACACTTTCCTAAGGAATTTTAAAAATACAGGTACATGTATTTTAACTATTGCTTTACATTAAAAAAAGTCTCACAATGGAAATATTCACTATGATTTACCACAAAATGAAAACTTCAGGAATTACAGTTGCTTTCATCCTGGGATAACATTTGCTGTTTGCTGGGGATGAATATCAGCCATAAAAAATAGATGGGAGCTGCTTATTTAGTGTTTTCATTTGTTGTAGCAAATCTATCTGTCAGGCGAATCTGACAACAAGATGAGCGCCCCCGGTTTGATTCATGCGGGAGGAGGGGGAGGAAGTCTGCGGGGGTTGGACTTAAGCCTGGAGTATGAGGGAAATGCAGGTGAATAAGGAGATCCAGACAAACCACACAGCCGGTAAACTCGCAGGAGAAAGCCTCCAGCCACCTGATAGTGACACACATTTTAGAAGATGTCTGATTTTAAATTGATAACAACAAGGGACTCATCTTCTAAGTTGGAGTTTCAGATTACAAATCACATGTATATCACTCTGAACACTTAGTTTCCTGATAGAGTTCCTTACAGGCAAAGAGCAGTATGGAGGATATTATTTAATCTGTTGAATATGTGTGCTCGCATGCTCAGTTGCTAAGTCATGTCTGACCCTTTGCAACCCCAGGGACTGTAGCCTGCCAGGCTCCTCCGTCCATGGGATTTCCCAGGAAAGAATGCTGGGGTGGGTAGTCATTTCCTTTTCCAGGGGATCTTCCCAATCCAGGGACCAAAACCAAGTCTCCTGCATTGGCAGGTGGATTCTTTAACACTGAGCCACCAGGGAAGCCCAGTGTATTTAACAGGACATCTTAAATACCTACCACATTCTAAGGAAATGCTGGTGACTGGGAATTGAATAAGATACTGTGTTTGCTCTGGGGACTGGTAGAGGGGGCTGGAAGTAAACTCATCTACAAATAAACAAAAGCAACAAAAATTTAGGAGCATTCCAGAAGTCATAGTTTGTGGGCAAAGAGCAGAGAGTTGTCATTTCCTTTTGTGGGTGAGAATTGTCTATATCAGAAAAGATTTCAGAGAAAAGATGACTGGGTACATTAGCAGATGTTTGTCAGAAAAGATGGGAAAGACATTTCAGAAAAAGGTACCATTTGAGCAAGACATGGGGGTGGGAAGCCCATGAGCCAAATTTTGGCATCTAGATTTTTTTTCTGTGAAATTCATCCAATTATTTTATTTTAAAAGATGATTCAATTACTAAAGTATAAACACAGATGAGAAGTCTGTTAAAGAGTACTCAGTTGGACTAAAATAATACTTTAGCAATATCTGTTCTGCTAGTGTGCCTGTGGTTAGTATCACTGGTGGTGCTGTGGGTTGGCTCATTAAACATCATCCCAACTTTCTTCTTCATGTTCGTGCCTGACTGGAGAGCCCAAAGAGCTTACAGTGACTTCCTGTGGCACTCACATTTGACTTGATTTGGGCAGGCTGATCAACTGCTTTCAGCTCCCTCTGTATCACTCCAGCACACAAGACTTGAGGCCTTGAAGTATAGAAACTAAACACTATAGACTGGATGTCCTTATCCCTAAAATTCAAATGTTGAAGTGCCAGGCCCCAGTGTGATGGTGTTTGGAGGTACAACTTTTTGGAGTGTTATGAATTTGTCAAATTAACAGTCGATTAAATGGAGCACAGGGTGCTGGTTGGTGAGCTGTGTTTCAACAACAGATCACAAGGGAAATTGAAATAGAGGAGTTTATTAATCACAGATCCTGAAAGAGTATCTGGAATGCCTTAAGAGGCCACCAAGTGAAGTCAAGACAGAGTACAGACAGAGAGACAGGCCCTAGTTACATGGCTTGTGAGGGTCTCTGGGTGGAGCCCTTTGGAGTTGATTCTTAAACCAAGGCTGATTTGGTCAATTGAAAGCAGAATTGCCAGGTGTCCCTGGTAGCTCAGGCGGTAAAGCGTCTGCCTGCAATGCAGGAGACCTGGGTTTGATCCCTGGGTCGGGAAGATCCCCTGGAAAAGGAAATGGCAACCCACTCCAGTATTCTTGCCTGGAGAATTCCATGGACAGAGGAGCCTGGTAGGCTATAGTCCATGGGATCGCAAAGAGTCGGACACGACTGAGTGGCTTCACTTCAGTATGCTCCAAGTGGATTTTATGTAAGGGATGTGTAAGGAGAAGTCTGAGAAGGCTGGGGATCACAAGGGCTCCTGGGGAAGTCATACCAGGAACTTACATTTGCTTGTGACTCAGAGCGCTGCTCTCTAGAGACACAAGAGAGTCTTGATCACGGAAGGCCACAGCAAGAGGGAAGGCACCAAATCACCCAGCAACGTGATCAGCAAATAAAAAACTGCTTGCTGTTTAAGCCACCCAACCTATGATATTTATTATGGCATCCAAGGCAGACCGAGACTGACAGTTTTGAGATCTCACTTAAATGTGGAATACCCTCCTCCTTGCAAATCCCCTAAGAGCTTGTAGACACAGGAACAGATCGGTGGTTTCCAGGGGTGGGGGGTGAGGGGTGGGTGAAATGGTGAAGTGAGTCAAGAGGTATAAACTTCCAGTTATGAAACAAATTAGCCATAGGGATGCAATATACAGTATAGTGGCTATAGTTAAGGGTACTGTATTGCATGTTTGGAAATTGCTAAGAGAGTGGGCCTTGAGTTCGCATTGCAAGAAAAAAAAATTCTGTAACTGTGTGTTGTGATGGGTATTAATTAGACTTACTGTGAGGGTCATTTTGCAGTATAGAGAAATAACAAATCATACAAATCATTATGTTATACACCTGAAACTAATGTTACATGTCATTATACCTCAAAAATAAAAACAAAGGAATTAAAAATGCAAAAAAAGACAGGATTGATACTATCTCAGAAAGAACTTTGGGTGTAGTTAGAGCTCCATGGGTCAACAGGAATTGAATAAATCAGAATCTAAATGCGTGTTTGAAGACAGCTTATTGCCAACTAAATTACAATGTTGGAAAATATAAAAAATAAAAGAAAAAAAGTATCCACCTCTCAGTTTAAAAGCCCTATGCCTGGAACTTCCCTGGTGGTCCAGGGGCTAAGAATACATTTGCCAATGCAGAGGACCTGGGTTCAATTCCTGGTAGGTTTTCTGAGGGAGGGGATGAATGGGCTTCATGGCAACCAGAAGGTGGATCATGATGGGTGTAGTGCTTGATGTTCACCAAGCCAGTGTCTTTTTCCTCCTGTTCATCCAGGAAAACCTGTCCCAGCCCCTTTCAACAAATCCATATTTTCTGAAGCTTGTTGGAACTTTGGGATTGAATCCTGGCAACTGGAATGCGAATGGAAGAGGCTTGTTATTTGAAACTTGTCCTTCCACCTTCTCTCACAGGAGCCTGTACAATATCTCCCATCCTCATCTTCCCACTGGATTTTGATACCCAGGCCCACACTGGGGACTGTATATTGAAAACAGTGAAGCTTCTGTAATGAAACAAAGAGCCTCCCTCCCCAGCTCAGGGCTGCACCATGAATGAGTGATGAGCAGTGTTTGCTGAAGGCTTCTGAGATGTGGAGTGTTTTTGTTATAGCAGCTAGCCAGCTCTGAGAACTCCTGTGTAACTCTTAATGGTTCGCTTCAGTTCAGTTCAGTCGCTCAGTCGTGTCTGACTCTTTGTGACCCCATGAATTGCAGCACGCCAGGCCTCCCTGTCCACCACCAACTCCCGGAGTTTACTAAAGCTCATGTCCGTCGAGTCAGTGATGCCATCCAACCATCTCATCCTCTGTCGTCCCTTTCTCCTCCTGCCCCCAATCCCTCCCAGCATCAGGGTCTTCTCCAACGAGTCAACTCTTCGCATGAGGTGGCCAAAGTATTGGAGTTTCAGCTTCAGCATCAGTCTGTCCATTGAACATCCAGGACTGATCTCCTTTAGGATGGACTGGTTGGATCTCCTTGCAGTCCAAGGGACTCTCAAGAGTCTTCTCCAACACCACAGTTCAAAAGCATCAATTCTTCTGGGCTCAGCTTTCCTCATGGTCCAACTCTCACATCTATACATGACTTCTAATGGTATCCTCAGCATTTACCAAGATTCCTGGAATATAGTAGGTGCTCAGTATATATACTTGCTGAACTAATGAAAAGTTATCTACTGAATTTAAGATAAATTTTTTATAGTTATTGTGAAATATTGGCTATAGTCCCTGTGCTGTAAAATATATCCTTATAGCTTATTTATTTTATTTTAAAAATTTGCTCTGTTGAAGTATAGTTGATTTACAATGTGTTAATTTGTGCTGTGCAGCAAGGTAATTAAGCTATACATCTACATTTTTCTTCTATTCTTTTCCATTATGGTTTATCACAGGATATTGAGTACACTTCTCTGTGCTATACTGTAGGACCTTGTTGTTTATAAGAAAAAATTTAAGTAGTATCTACTATGTGAGAAGAATTGAGCGAAGAACTTCAGGGAAATGACAAGTAAGATATTGTTTTAGCCCTCAAATGGCTAAAAATCTTTTTTAAAAAGTTACATTTTGCTTTATTCAAACACATTGCTCCTTAATTGTTTTGAAGCATCTTACATTAAAAGCAAATGTAGTAGAATGAAATGCAATATCAATAAAAATCAAGAACCAGGATAGGCAGTCAAGATCAAGTAAGGTGCAGACACAGTACAAGCCGTAACCCCTGACCTGGCTCCTGAGGTTGAGCACCTTAGCCTCGTGGAAGCTAAAGTGAAAAATATGCCTGATTAGAAACCTAATTTTGATTTTAGGAGAGGAAAACCCAAGAGACACAAAGTTATACACACTGCAAAGGATAAGTGGCCTTTTTTCCCCAGTACTGAAAATTTTATTTGAACTTGAAATCTTAACAACTGGAGTCACTTATTAGAACTGGGATAGCTATTAGCATTCAAAAATGTTTTTCAAGGTGAGGTTTTATTTAAAATGTAACAGAAATAGTTTTTTCATATGCTAGTGAAATACCATACTCTTAGGTTCACTTGAATTTAATGCAAAATGTTAAGCTACTTACTCCATGCTACCTGCCTTAAGGGAAGGAAAGTGACTTTTGGTAAATACTAAGTTCCTAGCATCTAGTAAGCACTCAATAAGTAAGTGCTGACGTGCTGCATGAACACCGTAGCCACCATTATGTTAAATTTCAATTGGGTTAGAGTTGGTTATATTTTATAGATTGAACTTTATTAAAGCTTCTTTCAATAGGTGTTACATAATAACCACATTGATTTTAATAAAATGTGCATTGATTATGGCAAAATGTCAGTTTTCTGCCCTGAACACAATCTCCCACAATCATTAAACAACATTACAATTTTATTAAATCAATTCTATTCATTCATTTTAATTAAGGACAGCTTTTAATTTGACCTTCTTTTTAGTTTGGAGGACACTTGATCAAAATTCAGCAAAGATGCATTTTTTTAGATCCTTAAACAACAAAAAAAGAAATTGTAATTATGTTGTCTTGATGGTCTTATCCAAAGACGTAAATAAAATACATCAATTACATCACTTTAAATTTCAATTTGGGGATCAGAAGGCCAAGTGTTTAAAAAGTTACCTTGGGGGAATTGCCTGGAGGTCCAGTGATTAAGACTTCCGTTCCCAGTGCAGGGTCCGTGGGTTTCATCCCTGGTAGGGGAGTTAAGATCCCATATACCACATGGCACCACCAAGAAAAAAGAAAGAAAGAAAAGTTACTATTTTGAAGCTAAATTCTTATTTTCTGATCTAGATTCAGGTTCTGAAAGCAGCGTATGTAGCAGAATAGGTTGGTCCTTAGTACTCGTCTGCTTCCCCCAGTTTTCTTCTCTTTATACACACTTCCTTTCTCTTTTTGACATGACTGGATTTACTTATGTATATTTATTTATTTGGTCGTGTTGGGTGTGTTAGCTGCAGCACTTGGGCTCAGGAGTGCCGTGTTCCCTCTTAGCTGCCCTCAGGTATGTGAGATCTTCGTTCCCCAACCAGGGATGGAACCTGAGACCCCTGCATGGCACGGTGTATTCTTAAACGCTGGACTTCCAGGGACGTCCCCACTCAATTTAATTTTCACTTTAGAAAATATACGTTAGAAAGTGTCTCCCCAAATGCTAAGTAGTACAAACCAAGGAAATAACAACAAAAAACCCAGTCCTCACAATAATAGGTGAATGTGGAGTCCAATTTTAGTTTGGAATTTTTTGATTTTTAGTGACCTTGATCACTATTTTCTCTGTACAATTGCTGGGCCTTTGTATTTCCAGTTGTGTGAATGTGCCTTTAAATTTTGGTTATGGGTTTTTTCTTCTTAAAGTAACCAAATAAATTGGTCTTTTTTAATATGGCTTCCCCCACCCTGTCTTTTCCCATTAAACATTCCTAATCTGGAGATTTAATAAATATTCATTTTTCTTAAAAAAAAAAAAGTCTCCCAAGATTCTCGTCATCCAGAGATTTTGGTACCTTAACAGAAGAAAATGCCTTGGCTCTTCAATCACAACCTCATTTCTACCTTTAGACTGGATATGACAGGCTGACCCACAGCCAAGGCACGCCTGAGGCTCTGGTTTTAAAAGAAAAGCCTAATGAGATGCACCTACAGTGAGCACAATAGTAAGGACGGACCCCTGCCTCCTGTCACTGCTGTGTGACCGATAAGACCACCTCTCATGCCTGCAGGCTTGGCTCAAAGAGTAATTATAATCAAAGTGTATTGTAACTAATTATCTAATTTTGATGAGCTGTTTATAGTTAGTTTTGTGAATATTCCATTATGAAAGGAATGACCTTATGAAGTGTTCCAGACAAAAGAGAAATAGATAAGTATAAAATTTCCAGGTACAATTAACTTATGTTTGAATTCTATCCAATTCCCTTATTCTCTGTATGAAAGTGAAAGTGAAAGTCGCTCAGTCGAGTCCGACTCTTTGTGACCCCAAGAACTATACAGTCCATGGAATTCTCCAGGCCAGAATACTGGAGTGGGTAGCCTTTCCCTTCTCCAGGAGAACTTCCCAGGCCAGGGATCGAACCCAGGTCTCCCACATTGCAGGTCGATTCTTTGCCAACTGAGCCATCAGGGAAGCCATTCTCTGTATGGACTAAACTTTCTTTTAAAAGAAAAAGATTAGCAATGTGTTTTGTACATTCATAGGTTTCAGGGCTTGTGTCCACGACAGGTAGTGGAAAACAAAACAGATTTCTGTAATTGTATTTTAACCCCAAACAATAAAAACTGGATGAATGTCAGTAGTTTTCCCCTTCCTCCCTGCCTTACCCTCAATTTGGTTTCCCTGTGTTTCTGTTTTGTTTTCTGATTCCTTTTCCTCCAAGGAGCCTGTGAGCATTTTGAGAATAAGGCCAGTCTTTTATCTTTATCTGACTTGTGCTCATCACAGTGTCTAATTCATGGTAAGTACTCCTTCCATAATTATTGAATGAATGAATAGATGGATGAATAAAAATCACTCTTCTTTATGAAAATTTAAGCAACGTTTTATCCTTGCGTGCTGCAAAAATCAAAATCTCTAGAGGAAGTCAGTGTAATATAATAAAAATTGATTTAGGATTAATCTTTTTGGAAAAAAAAACTAACATGACTTAAGCATAGTTTTTTGAAGGATAAAAATTGTCATAAGGAGTGAAATAAGTCAGAGAAGCAGAAACATTGTATGACACCCCTTACATGTGAAATCTAAAAAGACATGATACAAACGAACTTATTTACAAAACAGAAACAGACTCACAGATTTAGAGAAGTGAATTTATGGTTGCCAGGGGAAGGATGAAGGGCAGGGATAGTTGGGGAGTTTGGGGTGGAAAGTACACACTGTACATTTAAATGGACAACCAACAGGCACCTACTGTATAGCTCAGGGAACTCTATTTAACGTTATGTGGCCGCCTGGGTGGGAGGTAAGTTTGGGGGAGAAGAGACACATGCATATGTATGGCTGAGTCTCCTTGCTGTCAACCTGAAACTATCACATTGTTAATTGGCTATACAGAAAAAAGTTAAATAAAAAATAAACAAAAAGAAAAACAGAATGAATTGGTTAAAGATATTAATAATATGAACATCATATTTCATTTTCCTAAAATATAACTTTTTTAGGCATTATGATCATTTTTGCTAAGCAGAATAGAAGTGCTTTTCTCAAACAATTCTTTCTCAAAGAGAATCCAAGCCAAGTGAGCTCTCTATTTGCAAATATTCTCTCCATTACTACAAATGGGTGGAAGCCTTTAAAATTAGTACAGTTGCATTTATTATTCTATGAGGCTAACTAATAAAAATTTTGCTAATAAGATTTTCCTAATAAAGATTTTTCAACCCCCCTTCCTCCCCCCAAAATGAGACCTCTTACTTCTTTCAATAGTTGTTTTCCAGCTATTCAAGGAATTCTTGTTAGACATTATTGAGTTAAGTGATGTGGATGATGGATAAAAATAAAACATTCCCATCCACAAGTTGTTTGTGATCTGACTGGGAAAACAAAGCAATAGGTAACAATGGGTGAAAGCACCAAAGATTCTTAAGACTAAAAGAGCATGACAAGCCAGATGCAAAATGAAAGTGGGCTGGATGAAGATTCGGGGGAAGTTTCCTAAAGGTTGAGGCATCAAACTGTGTTTAAGCCTGGGTGGTTTGCTGACCCAATACATGGAAGGAAGACAAGCATCGCAGGTGGGAAAGGCAGTGCCTATGAAATCAATTGTGGAAAAGGACGTCTCATTATGATTAGAGTCAACGGTCTGTCTAGAACTGGGGCAGGTGGAATCAGGTTGGAAAGCTACATGGAAAGGTGTGTGGTCCAGATCATGGGCTTTGGAATGCGGTCATCTTGAGTAGGGCAATGCCTAGTTTGTGCAGGGCTCTGGGCAAATGTTTTTGTTGTTGTTGTTGTTCTTCACTTCAATATATAAATAATTTGATATAAAAAAGTATTGTATCCCAGTGTATCATTAGAAAACATCAAGCAAACCGCAATGGAGGAACATTCTGTAAAATACCTTACCAGTCCTCCTCAAAGGGCCAAGGTCATAAAAAGCTAGGAAAGACCGAGAAACTGTCACAGACAGGAAGCCACTGAGCAGATATGATAACAAAATGAATTGTTGGGGCCTGGGTAGGACTCTGAGCAGGCGGAAAGAACTGTAATGGGAAAACTGGGGAAATCCAAATAAAGTCTGTAGATTAGTTAACAGTACTATACCAATGCTAATTTCTGAGTTTTGATGAATATGCCATGGCCATGTAAGATGTTAACATTATGGGAAGTGGGATGAAGAGTATCTTTTGTAACTTCTCTATAAATGTAAAGTTATTCCCAGTAGAAGCTTATTAAAAAAAAACACACACATTGTCAATGCAGTGAAACTATTCTGTATGATAGTGTAATGAGGGATATATGTCCTTTTACATGCATTTGCCAAAACCTATAGAATATACGCACTAAGAGTGTACCCTGCTTGCCTGGGTTGATAATGATATATCAGGGTTGGTTCACTGATTGCAATAAACATGTCACATTGGTCAGAATGTTGATGGAGGTGAGACTGTGTGTAGGGGGAGGGTTTGGGGGAACTCTATGTTCTGTTCACTTTTGCTCTGAACCCAAAATTTCTTTAAAAAATAAAGTATAGTCTTTGGAGAATGTATATATGCATAACTGAATCACTTAGCTGTTCACCTGAAAACTAACACAAAATTATAAATCAACTATATTCCAACGTAAAGTACAAATGAAGTATATTTGTTTAAAATACATTGTAATACCACATGTATAAGAATCTCACATTTGTATGAAAACTGTTAATATACAGTGTTCTCCTCACCCTAGAAATTTTCATCCCTCCCCACTTTTGCATAACCTCTTGAGTTTTCAAAATCCAAAGTTTCAATAAAAATGTGACTATCAAAATGCATTACAAAATCCATGGGTCTGTGTGAGGTATCGTGATTTTTTTTTTTTTTAATTAGTTGGAGGCTAATTACTTCACAACATTTCAGTGGGTTTTGTCATACATTGATATGAATCAGCCATAGATTTACACGTATTCCCCATCCCGATCCCCTCTCCCACCTCCCTCTCCACCCGATTCCTCTGGGTCTTCCCAGTGCACCAGGCCCGAGCACTTGTCTCATGCATCCCACCTGGACTGGTGACCTATTTCACCATAAATAGTATACATGCTGTTCTTTTGAAATATCCCACCCTCACATTCTCCCACAGAGTTCAAAAGTCTGTTTTGTATTTCTGTGTCTCTTTTTCTGTTTTGCATATAGGGTTATCGTTACCATCTTTCTAAAAAGAAAGGTGATTTTTTTTTTATTATTAAGAAATAAGGTTTTGAATAATAGATGGAAAAGAAGTATGTCTATGTTTGTTTATTGCCAAGTTGGTGCACATGAAGATTCTGCAGCATATCTAGGCTCCACTTCACCTTCTTGGGGGCCAAACACACTATTTCTGCATAATTCTGTATCTCCCACCATTACTCATAACAATATGGTTTTGGGGAAATGATTTTATAATGAAATAATGTTGATCTCGGGCTTCCCAGGTGACTCATTGGTAAAGAATCCGCATGACAAGAAGGAGACAAGGATTTGATCCTTGGGGAAGATCCCCTGGAGGTGGAAGTGGCAACCCACTCCAGTATTCTTACTTGGGAAATCCCACAGACAGAGGACCCTGGTGGGCTACAGTCCATGGGGTTGCAAAAGAGTCAGACATGACTTAGTGACTAAACAACAACAAGAGATATAGATCTCACCATTGTAGTATCTCAGGCCATTTGCTGAATGCTAGTGACATCATTGCTCCTGAGGCTGGTCACTGGACCACCTGGGAATATCAGCTCCTAGTAACCCTCTCTTGGAAGCCTCTTCTTGGAAGCCTTTGGGCTGTAATGACTATGTCACTAGGATGAAATGTCTTTCTTGGTGCCTTCCACAAACCTGCCCGTTACAGGGAGCAGAGATGAGGGGCCTGTGGGCAGAGTAAGAAGAGAAGCCTCATTTATGCAAGGAACCTCTGTCTCCATCCTGCACAACCTCTGCCTCAGGCAGGAGGGCATGGCTTTACCGCATGGGGTGTTTGTGATTCACTTGAACAAGGTTTTGGAGATCTCTGTGACGTCTGGGGGACCCCATGTAGGGGCCGTATGTCAGGCACATCTCTCCCAAAGAGAGATGGGGGTCAGAGCCCATGCAGGTCCAAATCCAGGCTACAGTTATCCCCAGATGGCACTGCCCACCCCAGCCCATCCCAGGAACTTAGACACTCTTGAGGAAGGTAACACTATGAAGTGTGGGGTCTCTGTGGAGCGAGGTCTGGGGAGGAGCCCCACTTTCTTGCTTATGACTAAGGGTGATGTTGTACCTGACTTTGGTCCCATCTGCCTCCTATTAGACCTGAAACCCAGGCTAGTCTCAATCTCTGGGCCTTGTTTTCTTCTTCTCTGAGATGAAGGTAATAACCTCAAATAATTGTTTGGAAGAGTGAATGAGATATTTATTGAGTTCTTGTGAAATGCACTGGAGAAACAGCAGT
Organism: Cervus canadensis; assembly: GCF_019320065.1. NCBI lineage: Eukaryota > Metazoa > Chordata > Mammalia > Artiodactyla > Cervidae > Cervus > Cervus canadensis. The sequence continues at coordinate 4,759,004 of NC_057400.1, read as the reverse complement.
GAACAAGACATATAGAAATTGCCCTCTTAAATTTTTATAATCCTCTACTCTATGAAGTCAAAACTGTGTTCAGCAAATACTGTACTCTTAATAAATGTTGGGTAGCATTGTTGTTGGTGCAAACTCTAGGGCTTCTCCCCAGGGTGTTCCAGGCCTGCCTGGATGCTTCAGTGAGGCCTGATCATCTCTTGGGCTTTAAAGGGTGAGGGAGAAAGGACAGGACCAGGTGAGAAGGGGTTTGTTTTTAAACCAAGGGTTACTTTAAGAATATCCAGAAGAGAGAAACAAAAAGATCTCAAGACCCTCAGGCAACACTTCCTAAATGTGTTTTTCTTCCAAGTGAGATTTTTCAAGGGGTCAGGAAGCAATGAGTTCAAGACTACTTGGCTGTGAGTTCACTCCACTCTGGTTGGGTACGTAAAGATGTCTCTGCTTAAACTGTATCACGATGAGGGTGTTTGCTATAACAATATGTGCACTGACTTTACATTCTCTGAAGATTCCTCCTGATGCCTTCAAAATAAATTCTATTAATACAAATATCTCCTTGATGATTTTTCTACAATACAGCAATTTCTAAAAGCAGTATAAAATGCCATTATTCCTTCACCTCTGTTTTCTGACATTCCAACATTTTTGGACCTGAAAAATATATTTTTAAAATCCCTTCCCAGATGTGCTTCTAAAAGGCTGTGTGAACCCCAGAGATACTTTGCTTCTTTGAACAAGTGCCTACCATACATCCACATGTGATGTACCGACAATTAAAGGATACTCCATTTGTAATTGGGAGTTAGCTTTACTTTCTGCTCAGTAGGAATTTTGTCTGAAATTCACTTTCTTTTATGTTCAAATGATATCTCACATGCATTTTAGTTGGACAACAGGGAGAAAAGCCAATTATATTTGCTGTAACTGTCTTTTCCCATTGTCCTATAATAGAGCACTATCTCCAGGTAAAGAGAGTAAAATTGACATGCATATAATAAGTTTAAACCAAGATGTTAACTTATTTTTGATCAGCACTCCAGAAGGAGTATACGGCTATTATCTGGACATATTTTCTTTACTTGAGCTCTTTGGGAAACAGAGCCTAGGTTGGTAATTGTTATGGGCTGTGTTCTGTCCTGTTCCCACTGCAGCCTTTCGGAAGTTCTAACCCCCAGGACCTCATCATGGGACTGTATTCAGAGAGACTTCCAAGAGGTAATAAAGTTAAAATGAAATCATTAGGATGGGCCTTAATCGAATACGGCTGGTGCCCTTATAGGAAGAGATTTAGACCCAGATATTCACAGAGGGAAGACCATGTGAAGCCACACTGTCCAGAAGCCAAGAAGGGAGGTCACTGGAGGAACCAACTCTGCGGGCACTTTGGTCTTGGACGTCGAGTCTCCAGAACCGTGAGAAATAAATGTCTGTGGTTTAAGCCATCCAGACTGTGGTTCTTTGCTATGGTAGCTCTAGCAAATGGAGACTATGAGGCAACACTTCCTAGTCACACACCACAGAAAAAACACTGAGACATCCGTGAGCCTGGAGTTTTATGTCATTGATATTTTAGTGGAATCATAAAATTGTTCCTTTCTGAGTATATTTCTGCAACATTAATTATCATCATTTTCATCACCACCATCACCATGGGTATCACCATCGTCATCATCACCATCACCATCATCTTCTTCCTCCTCAGCATCACTGACGCCATCACCATCATCACTGATACCATCATCACCATCCTTCGCCTCCTCACCACCACCATCACCACTATGACATCACTACTGTCACCACAGCACCAGCATCCTCCTCCTCATCATCATCATTTTATAACAACAACCCCACCATCTACCAGCTAGTACACATTATCAGACAATGTGCTCTGGGCTTTTCATGTGCACTATAGGAATAGCATCGATCCTATAGCAACATCACAGAGCCTCTCAAAACATCAGCGACTCAACACAATGTCAGTCTGCTTCTTGCTCATGCGTTGCCTAGGAGGCTTTCCTTGGGGGGTCCATTTCAGGAAGTGAATCAGGGACCCAACAAGCTCCTTCTTCTTTCTGCCTTGCCCTTTTAGAATTCACTCCACCAAGTCAGTAGGTGGAGAGAGAGAGGGACAGAATCAGAGGCAGACGGAGAGGAGGGACACTGTGCTGTTCACAGGAGGGATTTTATGGGCAAAGCTTGAAAGTGGAGTTTCTCACTGGCCCCCAAATCCACTACCCAGAACTAGGGATGTGGCTTCACACAGTGCAAGAAAGCCTGGAACATATAGGCCCAGGAGGGAACGTGAGCCAAATAGGGAATGGCAAGCCTTCCTCTGCCACAGTCTGAAAGTTTCTTTTCTCTCCAGGTTTTGCACTGTAATAATGTAGATCTTATTACCCTTTTATATGGAAACCAGGGTTAGAGAGGTTAAGTAATGTGTCCAAGGTCAAACAGATGGACCTGGGAATGAGCTCAATACCTCCAATATCTGTAATTTTTCACTATATTAGAGTTTAATGAAGTGAATTTCCTAAAGATGCTCTTTAAAAAAGTTCTGTGGTCAAATACATTGAAAACATCACGTAGCATAGCACCTCCCAGTGAAAATTCAAACTGGACTTGGATATATTGAAGGACGGGAGAGCTCTAGAACCCAGCCCAGAGCCACCCTGGCTCCTCCTCCGGCCTCTTCAGTCATCCTCATGAGACAGTGACTAAAGGTGCTGACGGAACCGTTGTGGGCTGTCAGGTCCTTGCTCTAGCACCGTGACTAGGGTCTATTCTGATTGTTCATTGACAGTGTCACTCAGCTTCCAGATTCCCCCACTTCCTGGGCATCTTTGCTGACTAGTCAGATCATTATGTGCTGCTCAAGTTCTGCCCATCTTCCTGTTGGATTAATGGAGACACAGGTGGGCACCGTCCTTGCATCTGCTGGGCCGCTGGTCCAGGCAGTCCCATGGTGCCCCCAGCTAAAGTGTATTCTTCCCTGGAGAGAAGAGGTGCCCTTGGCGGCATCACTGGTGACCCAGTGATAGCTGTGCTCTGTCACCTGGCCACCTGCATTTACGGATACTCTCTATTGCCTACTGTTTCCAAATGTTCCTTCAACCTGGCCTTTTTTGGTACAGCGATTTTAGTACCAAGACAAAGACTTTGGCTCTGAGAGAACGAAGGCTGGACAGAGAAACAATTGAGTAGGCAGTCATAGAGGCCAGTGCGGACACCAGCTACATATCCTGTAATCTACCAGTGTGGGGAAGGGGATGCTCCTGGGTCAAGACAGAAAGTGTGGATGTGCCTGGGGTATGGTTTGGGATGAGGACATGCCAAAGTTTTGGGTTCTTCTTTTAAGCAATCCTGTTGAAGCTCATCTCCATTTAAGAGGAGAAATTCTTGAAACTCATAAATGCTGACTTACCATACATATTGAAAATATTAAGTTTATTAATAAAATGAGAGTTAACACTTAACATACCCTTACTCTATGCTGGACATACACTTTCTAAACGAATAATCAGCTCAGCAGAGTATTAAAATTATCACAATTATCCCCTTTACAGGGGAAGGAACTGAAGAAGAAAAAAGTTATTTTATCATAGAGCCAGAATTTGAGGCCATAGATGATGATCTGAATTACCAAACAGCTCCACCACTTTCTGATCAGGAATATAAGATTTGACCTAATTATCAATACCTATGACATTTCAATAAATAATTTTTGTGACTTAGTCAATAGTAAAGATATTGAAAATATTAAACAAATCTAATACAACATTTTATTTTAAATTTTAGCTCATTTCCTAAATTGGGCTATTGTTTTTGACCAATTACTATTTGTTCAGCAGAAACTGAGAGGATTCAGCAGCAGCAGAATGAATATTGTTGATTTTAGAAGGAAATCGACTTCTTGTGACTACCAGTGATCTAATAACTACTGATTCAATGGAAAATTCACTGTGATAGTTTGATGTGATTTCCTGGGTCAAAATATGGCTTTAACAACTAGCATCCACCATGTCAGAATGATCATGCCAACAATCATTTGTACATTTTTAGAATGAATTGACAAATGATCTATGCTACAACTTATAAAATTTGATAATCAGTCGCTGAGATTAAAAGAATTAGGTGCTAATTTGCAGTCTTGGGAACCACCTGTGTGTCGTCTGGAACCAGCCTCTCACACAAAGGGCAGGGGGAGATAAAGGAAGGAGGCAGATCAGTGACAATTGGCACGCGGCAGGTCTGATAAACAAGGGAACTCACATAAGAGACTTGCCTTTGGATGCTGTAAGATGAGTGGGTCTCACATCCACCCGACAGAATCTTAAGGTTTATACAGAGGCCTTGGCTAGGTTCAGTCACAGACACAGTCTAGACGGTCTCAGTGACACCCTATTCTCAAGGCTGCATCCTGGAAACAGCTCCTAGGGTGGAAAAGGTGGGCATATCCCAAGGACAGAGGAGTGGTGAGGAGCATTTGATTGGCCATGTCCAGCTCATGGGTCAACTCTGTATTATCACTTCCAATATTAGGAAATAAAAATAGATACAATATTTACATATGAAAGTGTTAGCTACTCATTCGTGTCCAACTCTTTGTGACCCCATGGACTGGAGCCTGTCAGGCTCCTCTGTCCATGGAATTCTCCAGGCAAGAATACTGGAAAGGGTTGCCATTTCCTTCTCCAAGTGATCTTCCCAACCCAGGAGTCAACCGGAGCCTCCTGCATTGCAAGCAGATTCTTTACCATCTGAACCTCCTTCAAAGTCCAATATACATATTTCCATTTGTTAAATATTTTGAATATATATCTGTGGGTGCTAAATCTTACAAAAGTACTTCAGAGTGGTCCACATATTGTTATAGTTCCCTTCAAGACTCAGTACAGGTATTACCTTTCCAAGAAAGTTTTCCCTGAATATCATCAAATATTTTGATAAGCAAAGGAAATTTTGGTCTCTAATCTCACAGCTTCCAGATTTCTATCTTTGTACCCATCATCCATCATTCTATCTTCTAAAAAAATTACTATATATATTACAAACATTTCTTCCCAACTGATTCCATATATACATGTAAATATATATGATGTATATATACATGCATATAGTTGTTGTTGTTTTATTTTTTGGCCAAGTGGCATGTGTGATCTTAGTTCCTTGATCAGGATTGAATCCGTTTCCCCTGCATTGGCAGCACAGAGTCTTAACTGCTGGACCTCCAGGAAGTCCCCATGATGCTGTTTCTGGTTGATTTATCTGTGACCCATTTGAATGTGGAAGTGTGTTCTTCTTTGTGCTTAATGTCATAGATTTTTACTTTAAATTCCTTTAGACTTTGCCTTTGTTTTCTTAGGATCTGTGTACTTACAAGATGCTTACACTAAACGCAATAATAGATCATGACCCTAGAGTCTTTGACCTGCAGCATCTTCAAAGTTGAAAACATATCAGAGATGGTTACAATATCCTTCTGAATTTTCCAGTATGTTTATATCTACCATTTTTATCAACTTCCTTTCTTAATTTTTCTCCATTGGAGTTTAGTTCTTCTTTCATTATTTTAAATTGCAAGATCATTGCTAAAATTGCACTAAATTTTTTAAAAAGTAACATATTTTTCTTTATTCCATTCTGGTTAAACCTCATACTTTCATGTTTATAAATTCTGGTTGCTGCAGAACCATACTTAATCTACATAAACTTTACTTACAATGTGACTATAATCTTGTTTTGTGAATGTCTGTGGGTTTTTCCTACCCTTTATCTGGTAAGTCACCCTGACTCTGAGACAAAATGATGAGATAGAGGTAGACAAGAAAAGATAGAGAAAACAGCAAATACAAAACACTTAAGATGAGAAAGAAATTCGCACGTTTGCGGAAAAGAAGTATGGTGAGTGGCGAGTAGAAGGAAATAGAATTGAGAAAGTTGATGCTTAAATCATGAAAGGGCTTTTAAGCCCTGATGAGGATGTTCGATTTTATTCTAAGTGCAAAGCAACTAGACACTGCGTTGTCAGATTTATGACAGAAATGACTTCTATGGGGACGTTGGACTGGGCAGGGGCCAGTGTAGAAGCAGAGAGGCCAGCGCAGCGGTGGAATGGCGATGGTGATAACGGCAGCTCAGACTGAACAGTGGCAATAGAGAGGGCGAAGGAAGCAGGGTGCTTCAAAGTTAGAACCTGAGGATGGATCGGCTAAAGTGTGAGAAGAGGAAAACAGAGGGACTGATGTGATTATAGCACGAAAATATCATTGGGTGTTGTAACATTTTCTGAGATAGGAAAGAACAGAGGTTAGAAGTGGCTTTGGTAGTGAGTGAGTCATAAGTTCTATTCTGAGCCTGCCGTGTGTGGGATGTTTATAAAATGAAAAAGAGGGTGGATTCTGTGGGGAGGCTGGAACTGGATAGAAATCTGAAGGTTATCAGCACATATATGTTATTTAAAGCCGCAAAACTGGGTATTCCACCTAGAGACAGTGTGTATAAAAAAGTAAATAGTTGAGTCAAGAGCCTAGAGATCCTCTAGCATCTAAAGTGTGTTGATATGGACGAGTCAGAATCAATACATCGAGCATAATAACAGTAATAAATGTGTAGGCACTTAACAAAGTCCTCAATAATAAATAATAATAATATATAATAAATATTATATAAATAATATATAATGATATATAAATAACATACATATAAATATATAAATAAATATATAATAAATAGTAAATAATAAAGCAAAAACTGACAGAATTGAAGAAAAAGATAGAAAATTTGGCCAAAATAGTTGGAGACTTCAATACCCTGATTTTAATAATGAATAGAATGGTTAGAAAGAGCATCAACAGAAAGTAGAAGGACTGAACAATTCTGTAAAACAGCTGGGTGTAATACATATCTATAGAACCCTTCACCCATTCTTCTTAGTGCACATGGAGTGTTTTGTAGGGCAGACCACATGTTAGGCCATAAAACAAATCTCCATAAATTTAGAAGGACTGACATTATACAAAGTATGCTTTTCAAATACTATGGAATATATTAGAAATCAATAACATAAGGAAATTTGAGAAATTCAAATATATATAGAGATTAATCATACCCTTAAATAACAAGCAAAATGATGGAGAAAAATCAACAAACCAAAAGCATGTTCTTGGAAAAGGTAAGCAACATTTATAAACCTTTAACTAGACTATCCAAGATAAATAAATACATACATGAATGAAAAAAATAAAAGAAAAAACTCAAAATTACTGAAATTGAAATGAGTATATATTATTACAAACTTTAAAGAAACAATAAAAAAGATAAGGAAATACTGTGAAAAATTGTATATCAACAAATTAGAAAAACTAGTTAAAATGTATAAATTTCTAGAAAGACCCAAGCTATCAGAACTGACTCAGTGGGAGGGAGGCTCATGAGGGAAGGAATATATGTATACAGATATAGCTGATTCACTTTTCTACACAGCAGAAGCTAACACAATATTGTAAAGCAATTATACTCCAGGTTAAAAAAAAAACTGACTCAAAAAGATACAGAAAAAATAGATATATAACAAGTAAATAGACATATAACAAGTAAAGTGGTTGAATTAGTATCAGTAAAATTTCCACAAAGAGAAGTCCAAGACCAGATGACTACTCCAGTGAATTCTACAAACTATTTAAAGAAAAATGAACACCTATGCTTTATAAACTGTTCCAAAAAATAAAAGTGATGAACACACTTTCCAACTCATTTTATAAGGCCATTATTACCTTGATATCAAAACAAACAAATCACAAGAAAAGAATAATACAGACTAATATCCCTTACAAACATAGATAAAAACCCCTTAACAAAAACCACAGTGAGCTTTATCCAGCAACATGAACAGAGAATTAGAAGCCATAAGTTTTTGTAAATTTTCCCCAAAATGTAAATTTGTATTAAAATATATAAATATCAATAAATGAAATATACCTTATTGAGAAAACAAAGAACAAACCCCACAGACAATCTTAATTAATTCTGAAAACCATTGGACAAAATTCAATACCCTTTCATGATTGAAAACCCTAAACTAGAAATAGATGGAAACTTTGTCACCATGATAAAGAGCATCTGTGTAACACCCACAGCCAACACCTACTTATTCATGACAGATGGAAAGCTTTCTCAGTAAGACAAGGTACAAATCAAGGATGTCAATTCTTGATACTTCAATTCAATATTGTAACAGAGATTTGAGCTCAGGAATTTAGTCAAGAAAAAGAAAGAAAATTCCTTCAGATTGGAGCACAAGAAATAAAACTACCTATTTGCAAATGATATGATCTTGCACATAGAAAAATCCTAAGGAAAAATCAACAACATAAAAAACAAAAATATCCCAATAGGTCTAATATTAATAATTGAGTTCAGCAAGGTTGCATAATGCAGAATCAATATATGAAAATCAATTGTAGTTTCACATATTAAGAATGAATAATATGGAAATGAACAAATTGCACTTGCAGTTACATTAAAAAGAATGAAATACATAAGAATAAATTTATCAGTGTGATTAATAAGCTTGCATACTGGTGAAAGAAAATGTTGGAAGGAATTAAAGAGTTCTAAAATAAATGGAAAAAACATCCCATGTTCATGGATTGAAATACTTCATATAGTTAAGATACTTTCCAAATTGGTCTACAGATTCAATACCATCCTTGTCAAGATCTTAGCAGACTTTGTCCCCCTTTTTTGCAGAAACTGAGGAGTGATTCTAAAATCCATGTAGAAATGCAAGAAATCCAGAACAATGAAAATAATTTTGTGAAAGAACATATCAGTGAGATCACATTTCCAGATTTGAAAACACGCTGCAAAGCTATAGTAATCAGGACTGTGTTGTACTGGAATAATGAACCATATAGATCAATGAGAGTCCAAAATTGAGTTTAAAAATAAATGCATTTAGTTATAGTCAATTGATTTTTGACAAGGGTACTAACAATTCAACAGAGAATTTATCAAATGATGCTGGACATTGAAATAACATAGGATTGCTGCCTAATTTACAAAAATTAACTCAAATGGATCAAAGGCTTAAACATGTCTTATCATTTTTATAGTACTGCTTCTTATGAAACTGTTAGAAAGCTCAAAAACTAAAGGAAAAAAAAAATTGGACTTCATCAAAATTAAAAACTTCTGGGCATCAAGGGATGCCATACTCAAAATACTGCCAAGAGAATGAGAGAAAATATTTGCAGATTGTATGTCTGATATCAACAACCCCAGATGTGCAGATGATACCACTTTAATGGCAGAAAGTGAAGAAGAACTAAAGAGCCTCTTGATGAAGGTGAAAGAGGAGAGTGAAAAAGCTAGCTTCAAATTCAACATTAAAAAAAACTAAGATCATGGTATTGGGTCCCATTGCTTCAGGGCAAATAGAAGGGGAAAAAAGTGGAAGCAGTGACATATTTTATTTTCTTGGGCTCCAAAATCACTGTGGATGGTGACTGCAGTTATGAAATTAAAAGATGCTTGCTCCATAGAAGGAAAGCTATGACAAACCTAGACAGTATATTAAAAAGCAGAGACATCATTTTACTTAAAAAGGTGTGTATAGTCAAAGCTACAGTGTTTGTTTGTTTTTTTTTTTCCAGAAGTCATATACGAATGTGAGAGTTGGTCTGTAAAGAAGGCTGGGTGCTGAAGAACTGATGCTTTCAAATCGTGGTGTTGGAGAAGACTCTTGAGAGTCCCTTGGACTGCAAGGAGATCAAAGCAGTCCATCCTAAAGGAAATCAGTCCTGAGCACTCATTGGAAGGACTGACGCTGAAACTGAAACTCCAGTACTTTGACCACCTGATGTGAATAACTGATTCATTGGAAAAGACCTTGATGCTGGGAAAAATTGGAGGCAAAAGAAGAAGACGGCTGCAGAGAATGAGATGTATATGAATTTGAGCAAACTCCAGGAGATAGTAAAGGACAGGGAAACCTGCTGTCCTGCAGTCCATGGGGTCACAGAGTCAGACACAACTTTGTGACTGAGCAACAAAAACATCTGTTACTTTCTAGTATCTAAAATAAGGAAAAAACTCCTACAATTTGCATAGGTAGAACAATGATCCCTTAATAATATCCACATTCTAACCCCTGGAACTTGTGGGTATTTTACCTTTTGTGGCAAATGATACTTTGCAATGTAATTAATCCAAGAATCTTACAGGATGAAGATTACCCTGGATCATCTAAGTGGCTCTGATGTAATCACAAGGGCTTTTATGAGAGGGAGAAAGGAAGGTCAGAGTCATAGATGCTGTGACAGTGGAAGTGGAGATAAGAGTTACGCAAACATGAGCTAGGACTATGGGCAGCCTCAGTTCAGTTCAGTCGCTCAGTCGTGTCCGGTTCTATGCAGCTCCATGGTCTGCAGCTCACCAGGCTTCCCTGTCCATCACCAACTCCCGGAGCTTGCTCAAACTCACGTGCATCGAGTTGGTGATGCCATCCAACCATCTCATCCTTTTCCATCCCCTTCTTCTCCTGCCTTCAATCTTCCCCAGCATCAGGGTCTTTTCCTATGAGTCAGTTCTTTGCATCAGGTGGCCAAAGTACTGGAGTTTCAGCCTCAGCATCAGTCCTTCCAGTGAATATTCAGGACTGATCTCCTTTAGGATGGACTGGTTGGATCTCCTTGCAGTCCAAGGGACTCTCAAGAGTCTTCTCCAACACCACAGTTCAAAAGCATCAATTCTTCAGTGCTCAGTTTTCTTTATAGTCCAATTCTCACATCCATATATGACTACTAGAAAATCCATAGCTTTGACTAGATGGACCTTTGTCAGCAAAGTCTCTGCTTTTTAACATGCTGTCTGGGTATATGGGTAGCCTCAAGAAGCAGTGAAAACACTAGGAATAAATTCCTTCTTCAAACCTCTAGAAGGAATACTGCTCTGTCAACATCTTGAGTTTAGCCTGGTAAGATCCATTTCAAACCTCTGATCTCCAGAACTGTAAGATAATAAATAGGTGTTGTTTTAGGCTACTGTGTTTTTTAGTAATTTGTTACAGCACAATAGGAGATTAATATGGATTTTAGTACCTAGAAGTGGAGTGACTCTGATTACAAATACCTAAAAACTTGGAAGTGGCTTTGGAAGTGGGCCTTGGGCAGAGGCTGGAAAAAATTGAGAAACATAATAGAAAAAGCCTAGATTACCTTATTACCCTGAAAGGATTGTTAGTAAGAATTTAGATACTAAAGGTTCAGAAGATGAGAGCTCAGAAGGAGGTGAGGAGCATGGTAGATAAAGCCTATATAATCCTACATAATACTGAAGGCATCATAGACAGACTGTTGGTAGAAATATGAATACTGAGTGCTATTGGTGAGGTATGAGAAGGAAATGAGAAACATATTATTGAAAAATGGATGAAAGGGGATCCTCATTACATAGTGGCAGAAAACTTAGAATTTTATCTTATAGTTATGTGAAAGAGAGAACTTACAAGTAATGAACTGAATTGAACTAAGGAGATTTCCAAGCAAAGTGCTGAAAGTGTGGCCTGGTTTCTTCTTGTTGCTTGTAGTAAAATAAAAAGCACAAAATTAAATTGAGAAAAAAATATTAAGCAGAAAAGAAACAAGAATTTGGTGATTGGGGACATTCTCAGCTTATCTGGATTGCAAGACACTAAAATATGGAGATGTAGTCAAGGGTATGACACAACAGTCTTTTTCTAGTTCCTGGGGAGGAAAAAAAATGTCAGAATATTCAAATCAGACAGAAAAGCCTTTAAAGAGATTAAGCATGTGACTCAGCCATTTCCCCAGAAGCTAGGGATAGATAGAGATGAGATGGGATTATTTTGTGGGGGAGTTTCTAGTTTATGAGAGTGAATCCCCAAACATACACAGAAGACCTACAGGGTTCGTAAGGATGTTACACCAGCAGAAATATTGTCTACTTGGGCACAAAAAAGAGGATAAAATAAAAGAAGGCTGTCCAACTCCTAAAATTCTATAGGCAGGCAACAAGCTAATAAACAACTAAGCTATAAACATTTGCTACCCTCTGTGAAAAATGAAAGATGTCTCAGAGGGTGGAGACTTGAGCCTGGAGAGAAAATGGTTTTCAAGCATTGGTGGTAGAGAGTATATGGTTTTCTTTTAAGAGTTACAATGTAATATGTATGAAAACAAGGCTATCAACAACAGTGTCATCAGGAAGCCTCATTCATTAAGTGTTCTCCCTGTTCTAGACATCATTCTATAGGTGTTTCGTGTGATTATTATAACAACACTATGAAATAGGTAATCTCATACCCATTTTAAAACATGTTAATTATGGTTTGGAGGTAACTTGCTCATGGTCGCAGAGCAGGGGTGGAATGGGCTGCTTTAAGAGCCTGAAATGGGTACCACCTTGCTACATTTCCTTCTCATCCTGTAATGGCTTAAGGAGACATAATAAAAGTCACCTTAAAAGTACTAAGTCAAAAGGACCAAAGGGATAGTTTTCAGTGACCCAAAATAGCTTATGGCACTAATAGACGAGAAGAAAAATAGACTATTGACTGGGAAGCAAATATCAGCATTTCCTCCTGTAAATATTCTAGTATGGAAGAGATTTTTACTATGAATGCAAAATACTTAAACTGTCTGGCCCTGCTAACCTGGTAATAAGAGTACTTCCAGTTAGTTTAGTTCCTGGACACTCTGTAATTCAGAGCAACTAAGTATCAGATACAAAATATCAAATCCCATCCAATCAGATACAAAATATCAAATCCCATCCCATCCTCATCAAATCCCACAGAATCTATGATTTTAAGGAGTTTCCTGGTGGTGTAGTGGTTAGGGTTCCATGCTTCTGGGTTTTCATTGCTGTGGCCTGGGTTTAAGCCCTCCTTGGGGAACTGAGATCTCACAAACCATGCAGAGTGGCCAAAGGAAAAATGAAGACCCTGTGATGTTAACATCTTCATGTAGTATTGGTTGCTCAGTTATGTCCAACTCTTTGTGACCCCATGGACTGTAGCCCACCAGGCTCTTCTGTCCCTGGAATTCTTCAGGCAAGAATACTAGAGTGGAAAAAAAAAAAAAAAAGAATACTAGAGTGGGTAGCCATTTCCCCTCTCCAGGGGATCTTCCTGACCAGGGATTGAACCCAGGTCTCACGTATTACCATCTGAGCCACTAGGGAAGCCCCATGAAGATTAGCTCCAAGTAGAAAATGTGGAGAGGGCGTATGCTTAAAGAACTGGTCTACAGAATTATTACTCTTCTCCCTGAAGTCATTAAAATGATAATCTTTAAAATATATAGTTAGGCAATGGAATGTAGTGGTTAAAGCATGGATTTCAGAGGAGGATTGAACTAACTGGGTTACCATGAGCAAACTGCCTCATAGGATGATAGTGATGACAAAATATAGTATTTCATGTGACCTGGTTAGCACAGTAGCTTATACATACTGAGCACTCCGTATAGTTTACCTGTTGTTATTATGATTATATCTTAGTCCATGGCACTTGGTTAATATGACTCTTTTAGATGACAAATCAGGTCCCTGAGCCTATATGATAGAAGAGAACACCTGGGACTCTAGTAAAACTGTTCCAGGGACAAGACATTCTGTTTGAATCCCATGGGATTTCATGAAACAGAATAATTTCAGAAAATAATGGGAGATAGAGGAGACAAAAGAATTATTGGTAACTTGCATTATCAAGTAATATTGCTGAAATTCAATCATGCAAACAAAGCAAGCTACAAACAGAACAGATCCAACTGTCAACCATAAAAAGTTTCTTCTTGAACATACCTAACACTTTTTCAGCTTATATTATTATGTTCTGGATGCTATTTTAGGGTTTTATTTATATTATTTTGCCAAAGCTCCACAGTATTATGTCTAGAGAATAGAAAGTAAAACTATTTGCAGACAAGTTTTCCATGGTACACAGAGGTTTAATGTCACAAGTTAGTAAGTAGGTTTAATGTCACAAGTTAGTAAGTAGTGGAGCTAAGATCCTATCCCAATTTGTGTGACTCCATAATCAGCTCAACTGGCATCCCTTCTTCTGCAGAGCTTGTCATTTGTGAGGAAAATGGACACATAAATGGAGTATTTTAACAAAATAACATATGGTTAAGAAGCATAAATGACTCAGGAATACAAAGATTTAACCATCGGCCTATTCTGAGGTTCAGAACGAGCTTCTTTAAAGAGATCATGCTTGAATATAATCTTAAATGATGAAGAAGATAAGAAGGGTATTCCTGAGAGAGAAAACGGTACCAGTGAAGGCATGGGTAGATGAAAGCCATCTAGATACTATGGAGCTTATGGAGAATTCCATGTAGTTGAAGACTAACAAGTATAAAGGACTTGAAGGAGGTTTTTGAAAATAACATTGATATGCATCTGGAAGTCTACTTGTAACAGTGGAGTCTGAAGGGGTAGAAACTGTTTCCTCCACTGCTTCTTGTAGCCGCCTGTCCGTAAGCAGGAGTGAAGTGGAAGTCGCTCAGCTGTGCCCAGATCTTTGCAACCATATGGACTATAAAGTCCAGGAATTCTCCAGGCCAGAATAGTGGAGTGGGTAGCTGTTCCCTGCTTCAGAGGATCTTCCCAACCCAGGGATGAAACCCAGGTCTCCTGTGCTGCAAGCAGATTCTTTACCAGCTGAGCCACCAGGGAATAAATAGGAGAATGGATTTACATGACCAGACATCTACATCATAATTGTATCTTTTCTCCTGGATTAATTAAATTAAAATGTTAACAAACCTAACTTTAAACCTAAACGTACATAGATATGTGAAAGGTAAATATATATATATACTTCCTTGTATGTGGGGTATTTATAGTTAGGGTTTTTAAGGCTGGTCATGGACCCCTTGGAGGACAGTTGTTTCCTGTTTGGAATATCAGAGGATGAGACTGTCACTGGGTAAGATGGATTTAGGGATATCTCAGTGCACAGGCTTGGAGCCTCTCCTGATGCAGAAACGTCTCTGCCTGTGGCACGCCAGTCAGTGTGTTTACACTGCTGGGTTGGGAAGCTCCTGAAATTGTTCAGATGGTTCTTGTGAAGATATGTTAATATTGCAGCTGCAGTCAGACTTGGTTGGGACTATTACTCCACTCTTATATAGGAGGCCATGTGGTCAGTAAAGTCTCTTAAAATCCTGCTAAAGAGTAAGCATAATTTTAGTTTAATGATCTTAATACCTAGGGGCCAGAGGTGTAAGAGGATAAGGGTCTGCTTGTTATACCTGTGAAGAAATGATCCAGTGGATCAGAAGAGCATTCACTTGTACCTAGCCTTGCATGATAAGTTAAGGAGCACACAAATGTCAGGAATCACTGGTGGATTTTAAGGAATAGAGTCTAAAATGGTCAGACATGAAGCAGTGTTTTCACCTGACAGTGTGAAGGGATTAAAGACTAGAGGACAACAGCTAGAAGACTGTTGTAATCACTGCATGTTGGAAGACTGTATGCTATGGAGTCAGACAAACTAAGGTTCAAATTTTGGGCCTACTACCTCTTGGATTTGGATGGCATCACTGACTCAGTGGACATGAGTTTGAGCAAGCTTCAGGAGTTGGTGATGGACAGGGAAGTCTGGCGTGCTGCAGCTCATGGGGTCATAAATAGTTGGACACTAAGTGACTGAACTGAACTGAAGTTACTTCCATCTTTTTTAAGTCTCAGATTCCTCCACTAGGAGGAATGTAGGAAAGAGGGAGGATGGCTGTAAGATTTAAGAGATCATTTGTGTAGCATGCCTCATTTAGCACTTCCCATAGTAAATGAATAACTATCACATCTTTTTTTTTTTTTTTAGGCAAGATTTGTTCAGCATGCCATTAGTCAGCAATACCAAGGGATCAGGAATGTATTAATATCTCAATGTGTACATGAGGCAGTTTCTTTTTTTTTCCATTTATTTTTATTAGTTGGAGGCTAATTACTTTACAATATTGTAGTGGGTTTTGTCATACATTGACATGAATCAGCCATGGATTTACATGTATTCCCCTTCCCGATCCCCGCTCCCACCTCCCTCTCCACCCGATTCCTCTGGGTCTTCCCAGTGCACCAGGCCCAAGCACTTGTCTCATGCATCCAGCCTGGGCTGGTGATCTGTTTCACCCTGGATAATATACATGTTTCGATGCTGTTCTCTTGAAACATCCCACCCTCGCCTTCTCCCACAGAGTCCAAAAGTCTGTTCTGTACATCTGTGTCTCTTTTTCTGTTTTGCATATAGGGTTATCGTTACCATCTTTCTAAATTCCATATATATGTGTTAGTATACTGTATTGGTCTTTCTCTTTCCGGCTTACTTCACTCTGTATAATGGGCTCCAGTTTCATCCATCTCATTAGAACTGATTCAAATGAATTCTTTTTAATGGCTGAGTAATATTCCATGGTGTATATGTACAACAGCTTCCTTATCCATTCATCTGCTGATGGACATCTAGGTTGCTTCCATGTCCTGGCTCTTATAAACAGTGCTGCAATGAACATTGGGGTGCACGTGTCTCTTTCAGATCTGGTTTCCTTGGTGTGTATGGCTAGAAGTGGGATTGCTGGGTCATATGGCAGTTCTCACATCTTATGACTTTCAGATGCCCATCACTTTTTTCCTTTCATATGCTAATGCTGGACATTTCTTGAAAAGCCAACAGCATCTTTCTTTGGGCAATTTAGTATAAAACTTAGAATGAAAGTCTCTCATGAAGAGACTTCATTGATTACAATTAAATCTGATCAAGATATAGATAGTTGACATGATGTCTTACTCTGAAACCAAGGAAAGTAAGTCATCAATGAGAGGAAAACGGGGCAATGAGCAAACTGCAGAAACAAGAGGCTGGTTGGTGGTGGATATATTGAGAGAAAAAAAGACAAACACCACCAAAATGCTGGTCCTGCCAATTAGATACATCTGTACCTTGGCTCAAGCTAAGCATGCTTGTCTTTTCTCCTTATCAACTAAGCTGTTTCCTGATTTTATTCCCCTATCAAATAGCACTTTGTATCAAAATGAATTTCCTGAATGCAATTTAGGTTTGGGGTTGTGTTATCACTGAATGATTCTCTGGCTTCATTTTTCCCCTGAATGGATGGTTTCAAAGTAGGCTCTTTCAGTCTTGTGGATGGTTTGAAGAGGTTGTGTGGAGCCAGTAATACCTGTGCAGTTGACTGTATTTATTCAGTGGTGAAGCAATAGAGTCATCACCATCATACAGAATGAGGGGTTTATTTGGAAGCCTAAGGTGTCTAATACTTGAACAGAAACACTGCTACTGCTGGATTCAGCAGTGGATTTAATAGGGCACATTTTGGTTAAAACTCTGGAAGAATGGTTTTGAGAGACTGAAGCAGTTGCCTAAGTTGAACTGAAGTCATGAGGTATGAGTTCGTTGATGTCTTTTGTGATCAAAACCAAAATTAGTTTTCCTCTGTAGTTTTGGACTGGGAAGCTTTCCTAAGCTACCAAATTCTTTTTTCATTTTTCCAAGATAAGTTGAGCACAGAAAGATTTGCAGTGACAGTCACCCTCTGATAACAGATATAATTGAGATAAATATATTTAATATATTCTTTTTTACAAATGGCAATTGGTTTCTTCTCATATTACATTTTTTATGAAAAATTTCTGCTATGATTTATAATGATATGAAAACAAAAAGATTATTTTGAACAAAGAGTCAAATGAAAAAGAGATCCATTATTCAAATATGACCTATTTCTCTACATCAGCTCAATGGTTCCATGATATGACGGGGTGGATTAAACAATATTTCATTACAAAAAATTAATAAATTAGCATCAATAGGGCAATACTTGATTATTTCTGTTAAAGAATACCTTGTGCATAGATAAAATTGACAGCAGTTTAATTCACAGTAATATCTGAATGGCTCTGAAAGGTCCTTTTGTCCTCAGATTCCAGGTCACAGGATCTATCTGTTCACAGTTTCACTGGCCCCTCTTTTGGGAGAAAGCTTGATGATGTGGATCAATGACTCTCCCACAACATTTATTTCAAGAATACTGTCTTGTCATGGAGGTTCCTTAAAAAATTAAAAATAGAGCTACCAAGCATGTGTGCATGCTTAGTTGCTCAATCATATCTGACTCTGTGACTCTTTGGACTGTGGCCTGCCAGGTTCATGGGTTCCTCCAGGCAAGAATACTGCAGAGGGTTGCCATGCCCTCCTCCGTGAGATTATCCAGACCCAGGAACCAAGCCCTCTTCTCCTGTGTCTTCTGCATTGCAGGCAGATTCTCCACCTATTGCACCGTTAGGAAGCCCCAAAGCTACCATGTGACCCTGCGGTCCCACTCCTGGGCACATATACAGAGAAAAACATGGTCTGAAGGGATACAGGCACCCCAGTGTTCACTGCGGCACTATTTATGAGAGCCAAGACTTGGAGAAACCTAGGTGGCCATTGACAGAGGAACGGATAAATACGTGGTACACAGTGGAATATTTAGTTCAGTTCAGTTGCTCAGTCATGTCCGACTCTTTGTGACCCCTTTGGACCCCATGGACCCCAGCATACCAGGCCTCCCTGTCCATCACCAACTCCCGGAGTTTACTCAAACTCATGTCCATTGAGTCGGTGATGCCATCCAACCATCTCATCCTCTGTTGTCCCCTTCTCCTCCCACCTTCAATCTTTCCCAGAATCAGGGTCTTTTCAAATGAGTCAGCTCTTCACATCACGTGGCCAAAGTATTGGAGTTTCAGCTTCAACATCAGTCCTTCCAATGAACACCCAGGACTGGTCTCCTTTAGGATGGGCTGGTTGGATCTCCTTGCAGTCCAAGGGACTCTCAAGAGTCTGCTCCAACATCACAGTTCAAAAGCATCAATTCTTCTGGGCTCAGCTTTCTTTCTAGTCCAACTCTCACATACATACATGACCACTGGAAAAACCATAGCCTGGACTAGACAGACCATTGTTGGCAAAGTAATGTATCTGCTTTTAATATGCTGTCTAGGTTGGTCATAACTTTCTTTCCAAGGAGTAAGCATCTTTTAATGTCATGGCTGCAGTCACCATCTGCAGTGATTTTGGAGCCTCCAAAAATAAAGTCTGACACTGTTTCCCCATCTATTTGCTGTGAAGAGATGGGACTGGATGCCATGATCTTAGTTTTCTGAATGTTGAGCTTTAAGCCAACTTTTTCACTCTCTTCTTTCACCTTCATCAGGAGGCTCTTTAGTTCTTCTTCACTTTCTGCCATAAAGGTGGTATCATCTGCATATCTGAGGTTATTAATATTCCTCTCAGCAAACTTGATTTCAGCTTGTGCTTCATCCAGCCCAGTGTTTCTCATGATGTACTCTGCATATAAGTTAAATAAGTCGGGTGACAATATACAGCCTTGACATACTCCTTTTCCTATTTGAAACCAGTCTGTTGTTCCATGTCCAGTTCTAACTGTTGCCTCTTTACCTGCATACAGGTTTCTCAAGAGGTAGGTCAGGTGGTCTGGTATTCCTATCTCTTTCAGATTTTTCCATAATTTATTGTGACCCACACAGTCAAAGGCTTTGGTATAGTCAATAAAGCAGAAGGAGATGTTTTTCTGGAACTCTCTTGCTTTTTCGATGATCCAGCAGATGTTGGCAATTTTATCTCATTACTCAGCCATAAAAAAGAATGAAACAATGCCATTTGTAGCAACATGGATGGACCTGTAGATTATCGTACTACCTGAAGTAAGTCAGAATGAGAAAGACAAAATCATGTAACACTTACATGTGGAATCTAAAAAAGTGATGCAAATTAACTTATTGGCAAAACAGAAACAGACTCACAGACATAGAAAACAATTTTATGGTTACTGGGGGAATGGTGGGGGGAGGGGATAGTGAGGGAGTTTGAGGTCAACATGTACACACTATTGTAATAAAAATGGATAGACAACAAGGACCTACTGTATAGCACAGGGAACTCTTTTAATGTTATGTGGCAGCCTGGATGGGAGTGGAGTTTGGGGAAGAAAGAATACATGCATATGCATGACTTATTCACTTTGCTGTGCATCTGAAGCTATCACAATATTATAAATTGCTTATACTCCAATATAAAATAAAAAGTTTATGAAAAAAGAATATCTTTTTGGCATATAGGCAGACTTTGAAGCATATGTCTCTATTTATAATCCTACCGGTTACAGCTGAACCAAAAATGGGTCAAAGCAGGATACCAGAAATAAATGACATAATAATTCTGGTTCAAATAGATAAACTGTTTCCTGTGGCTTTGAGTCAAGAAATACTGAGGCAGTGACCATTAGCAGGATGCCAGGAAGCTCTGCTGAGACCCTGGCTCAGACTCCACATGCTGTTTGAGGAAACAGATGAAGTGTTGAATAGGGGATGGATGAGAACATCCGTAAAGATGAAGGAGAAACAGCAGATATGCTGAGGAGCCAGAGAGAGAGGCCAGGAAGGAAGAGCGTGAGGATGGGAGCAGGACAGTGCCTCCCTCCCTGCCCCCAGCTCCAGTTTTTGTTCAGCCCATGTATCTTCATGATAATCACACACTCTCTCTCTGGTAACTCAGGTTACCAGAGAGGTAAATCAGGTCTTTTTTTTTTCCCCAACATAATAAGCAAAACACAAGAAAACATCAAAAGTTCTGTTTGCAAATAAGTTCAGAAATACTGACATAATATTTTCTGAGTACCTGTTGCTTAATGAGCTTAAATAAATAGCAAAACTAAAGTGCTGGATCCAGAATAGGCCCGAGGGAATGGGCAGGAATTGAAATGGTCCTTTGGACAGTGGAATGCTTAGGGGGCACTCTGTACTCATTATTTTCCTGGATGAGCTTTGGGCTGGGAGTCTAGGGAGATGGAAAAGAAGCATTGGGAAGAACACTATTTTCTCCTCAGTGAAATGAATTTTGCTTAGTTGAACTTTGGTATTATACCCTATGCTTTCACTGAAGCAACAAGAAGAAGTACTTTCTGAGGTTCACACTTGCATTTCATGTTGAGATATGGTAATTTTCACCACCCCCAACTTTGCTTGAATTCCTTCGAAGAAGTTTCATGTAAGAAATTTCTTTCGGAGCTAAGTGGTGGGTAAAATTTTGCCTCCTCTTATGAAATGTCATGATTTATCTCTATGGACGTTGAGAAACCACTCAAACAATTCTGTTACCATTTTTATTTTGGTTGTCAGGGTGGTCAGAAGTAAAGTGCTGAGGACTTTCTGAATCACATAGCTATGCTGTCTCTCTCCCTCACCTCTCCTTCTCTCTCTTTCTCTTTTTCCTCCAGACTTTAGTTTTCTGGGTTTGATTCTATGTTTACTAATCTTAACATTTGTGTTGAAATTAATATTTAACTATTTTATTGTATAATTAGATAAGTAGTGCTGGAAAGATTCTCATTCTAAAAGCATAGTAAATGAAGGATCACAGAAAGAAGGTGATATTTGAGAAAGACAAGAGGGAGGTAAGAGAGAGAGAGAGAGAAACATGGTGTGAAAATTGCTGGTAGGAAGGACCCAGGAGAAAAGATGGCAAGCACAAGGGTTCTTGAAAGCGTGGATCACATAGGCCTGAAGAACAGAGAGCCAGCTGGTGTGCACCAGTGGAGGGTTTGAGATGGGAGTTATATGAAATCCACGGCCAAATTTGCCTGTTATTCCAGGTATCTCTTGAATTCCTACTTTTGCATTCCAGTCCCGTATAATGAAAAGAACATCTTTTTCGGTTCTGGTTCTAGAAGGTCTTCACAGAACTGTTCAACTTCAGCTTCTTCAGCGTTACTGGTCAGAACATAGACTTGGATTACTGTGATATTGAATAGTTTGCCTTGGAAACGAACATAGATCATTCTGTCATTTTTGAGATTGCATCCAAGTACTGCATTTTGAACTCTTCTGTTGACTATGATGGCTACTCCATTTCTTCTAAGGGATTCTTGCCCACAGTAGTAGATATAATGGTCATCTGAGTTAAATTCACCCTTTCCAGTCCATTTTAGTTTGCTGATTCCTAAAATGTCAATGTTCACTCTTGCCATCTCCTGTTTGACCACTCCCAATTTGCCTTGATTCATGGACCTAACATTCCAGGTTCCTATGCAATATTGCTTTTTACTGCATCAGACTTCTTCAATTACCAGCCATATCTACAATTGAGTGCTGTTTTTGCTTTGGTTCTGTCTCTTCATTCTTTCTGGAGCTATTTCTCCACTGATCTCCAGTAGCATGTTGGACACTACTTCATCTTTCACTGTCCTATCTTTTTGCCTTTTCATACTGTTCATGGGGTTCTCAAGGCAAGAATACTGAAGTGGTTTGCCATTCCCTTCTCCAGAGTTTGGCTAACAGAGTTTTGCCAAGAGAACACACTGGTCATAGCAAACACCCTCTTCCAACAACACAAGAGAAGACTCTACACATGGACATCACCAGATGGTCAATAACAAAATCAAACTGATTATATTTTTTGCAGCCAAAGATGGAGGAGCTCTATACAGTGAGCAGAAACAGGACTGGGAGCTAACTGTGGCTCAGATCATGAAATCCTTACTGCCAAATTCAGACTTAAAGAAAGTAGGGAAAACCACTAAACCATTCAGGTATGACCTAAATCAAATCTCTTATGACTATACAGTGGAAGTGAGAAATAGACTCAAGGGATTAGATCTGATAGAGTGCCTGAAGAACTACGGATGGAAGTTTGTGACGCTGTACAGGAGGCAGTGATTAAGACCATCCCCAAGAAAAAGAAACACAAAAGGGCAAAATTGTTGTCCGAGGAGGCCTTACAACTAGCTGAGAAAAGAAAAGATGCAAAAGACAAAGGAGAAAAGGAAAGAGATACCTATTTGAATGCAGAGTTCCAAAGAATAGCAAGGAGAGATAAGACTTCCTCAGGGATCAATGCAAAGAAATAGAGGGAAACAATAGAATGGGAAAGACTAGAAATCTCTTCAAGAAAATTAGAAATACCAAGGGAACATTTCATGCAAAGATGGGCACAATAAAGGACAGAAATGGTAGGGACCTAACAGAAGCAGAAGTTATTAAGAAGAGGTGGCGAGAATACACAGAACTATACAAAAAAGATCTTCATGACCCAGATAACCACAATGGTGTGATCACTCACCTAGAGCCAGACATCCTGGAATGTGAAGTCAAGTAGGTCTTAGGAAGCATTACTATAAACAAAGCTAGTGGAAGAGATGGAATTCTAGTTGAGCTATTTCAAATCTTAAAAGATAATTCTGTGAAAGTGTTGCACTCAATATGCCAGTAAATTTGGAAAACTCAGCAGTGGCCACAGGACTGGAAAATGTCAGTTTTCATTCCAATCCCAAAGAAAGGCAATGCCAAAGAATGCTCAAACTACCATACAATTGCACTCATCTCATACGCCAGCAAAGTAATGCATACTAGACAGCATACTAAAAAGCAGAGCCATTACTTTGCCAACAAAGGTCCAACTAGTCAAAGCTATGGTTTTTCCAGTAGTCATGAATGGTTGTGAAAGTTGGACTATAAAGAAAACTGAGTACTGAAGAACTGATGCTTTTGAACTCTTGAGAGTCCCTTGGACTGCAAGGAGATCCAACCAATCCATCCTAAAGGAAATCAGTCCTGAATATTCATTGGAAGGACCGATTCTGAAACTGAAACTCCAATAATTTGGCTACCTGATGTGAAGAACTGGCTCATTTGAAAGGACCCTGATGCTGGGAAAGATTGAAGGCAGGAGGAGAAGGGGACAGCAGAGGATGAGATAGTTGGATGGCATCACTGACTCGATAAACATGAGTTTGAGTAAACTCAGGGAGCTGGTGATAGACAGGGAGGCCTGGTGTGCTGCAATCCATGGGGTCGCAAAGAGTCGGATACGACTGAGTGACTGAACTGAATTGAACTCTATGAAATGAACGGGGCATGTCTAACTATTGTGTCTGACCCTGTAGGCCATTGTAAGTGATTTTGGCTTTCACAAAGAAATTTACAGAAGGTGTATAAGAAAGAAAGTGGTGTGATATAACTTATACTTTAATGAGACTAGCTCAATTTCACTGTCAAGAATAAACTAAAAGATTGGGTAATAGGCACAGAAGAGTTGACAAAGGCAGAAGCAAGGAGACAACTTGGAAGGCATTTCAATAATCCATGTCAGGGATGATATTGGCTGGTTACAAATTGGTAGCAATGGAGGTAATAAGATGTCAGATATATTTCAGTGGCAGTATGGGCACCTGATAGATTTGATGTGGAGTGTGAGGGTAACAGAGAAGTCATGGACAGCAGGAGTGACAGGGATACTGGAGGTTCCCACATGGAACTGGAGGAGTTGAGGAAGAGTTCTTCCTGGAACACATTCATTTCAGTGTATTGATTAAGCACTCGAGTATGGATGTTTAAGCAGACACCTGGAGACAGAAGTTCAGGTGAAGGATCCATGGCTGAGACTTATCATCTGGGGAGACATCAATGTATTGATTGATTTTAGTGTCATAAAATTGAAGAGATCACAAAGGAAGTGAATCTATTTAGAAGAGAGAAGATGTCCAAGACTGAGTCAAGGAAATGTGGTGGATCCATAAAAGAAGATCCAAAAGCAATGGGCAGTGTGATAGAAAGAAAAGGACAATATTGTAGTCAAACAAGCAAAGACTACTAAAGAGGAAGGAGTGATCCACTGAGTCAAATGTGCAGGGAGGATGGAGAATCAGCAATTACATTTAATATAACAACACCAGGCTCAATGGTACCCTTGATGGGAATATGTTCTTCAAGAAGAAATGGAAGAAGTTAAAAGCCAAAGAAGTAGGACAGAGGTGCTTAGAAAAAAAGAGGATGCCTAAGTATCAGAAGAGAAGGGGTCAATACCATACTTGGAGGGTTTAGGTCAATACTGAAGAAGCCACTACCTCCAGATTTTGGAGTAGGTGGAAACAGAATCTTAGTTCACACAGGCTTACAAACAAGTAAAAATTTCCTGAGAAATTACTTTGGGTGCAACTGGTCTTTTTCGGCTCTTATTTACAAGACAAGAACAGTAGTATTTGATTTTTTGGGGATGACTCATGGGATTAGGGAACAAATGAACATAGATTCTTTCCATTCAGGGTGTACAAATAAATATAAAGAAAAACACTAAAATGTAATTGTGGGTATATAATCCAAATTTTACCAAGAAGACATTTTTGAAAAGAAAAAATGCTCAGATTAATTATACTGTGGCTTTGAAAACTGTCTTGGGTTGCTGTCATTTTATCTTTTTAAAAATATCCCTTTGGAGTGAACCAATTCTCTATATTTACAGAAAGTCAATTTTATTCTTGGATTGCACATTAATATCATTCCCCAGCATAACAGAATTCCACTGAACAGTTTTGTTATTCCTGAAAAGTGATTTGGTCATTTTGGGTCAGAAAATTAGCATTAGGCTGAAATGCAACAAATCTCCCATTACTTTGTCTTACAAAAAAGAAAAAAGAGTTTTCTGTTTTTAGTGCATCTAGTGATCATTTGGGTGAAAAAAACATTCTATTCCAAATTCTGTGCCAAATTTCATCACATATCTTTCACTGCACAGCTTGTTAAATGCAAACAAGTGACTTTGATTTCAAGGCAGCACTAAGATTCTGCCGTAAATTGCCTTGGAACTTGCTGGCCCCTAATTAATCCAGCCAGGGCTAGACATTTTGTGTGATATTGTTTATACAGAAAAAACACACCTGTGCAGGAAGGTCTTGGAGCAGAAACAGGAAAAGGGCTTTTACATGTGGCCTTTAAAATGTCCCAACAGGATGCCTAGAATATGGTTGTTACTCTTGTTATTAAGGTCATTTGAAAGCACTTTTAAAAGGAACAATGTTTAAGGAGAGTGGAAACACCAGGCTGACATTGGACTTGTTCTCAGAGTTGTTGCAAGAATTTGAGCATACAAACAGCATTATCGGTTCACCCTGGTGGTCCTCTGGAAGAAGATGAGGTTGCTGACAAGGAGCTAAGAGGTTATTGAAATTGTCCAGATGAAAACAATGCAATGGACCTAGGAGAGAAGAAACAATGAAAATGGTGGTGAAGAATTTCACTTGTGTTACTTTGCGTTTTGCTGTGTTGTTGATTCTGGAAAACATAAGTACAGCCCAGTTCTCCTCCAGGGTTCCTCTTCTGAAGTCTCTCTCCTCACTTTGGTTTTGTTTCATGCTGCTGCAGCATCAGATGTATTTTCTGCTTTTTTGAGTTGACGAAACTAGAGCTACTTCTTCCCCTTTCTAAAGAAGAGGGGCTTAGGAACTCTTAACAACCAACCTTCTTCTATGCGATTTGGTGATCCTAAAATCATGGACAACCTTCGCTCACTTTAGAAGGCGTCCTAGGAGGCTCTGTGGGTAAAGAATGTATAAAGTGAGAAAAGTGTCTAAATCCATTTTTGTTTTACTAAATTCCAGAAATAAGAGGAGACACCAAATTCCTTCGTGGTGGTTTAGTCACTAAGTCGTGTCTGACTCTTGGAATCCCACGGACTGTAGCCCACCAGGCTCCTCTGTCCATGGGATTTTCCAGGCAAGAATACTGAAGTGGGTTGCCATTTCCTTCTCCAGGGAATCTTCCTGACCCAACTATCAAACCCAGGTCTCCTGCATTACCGGCAGATTCTTTACTGGCTGAGCCAGCAGAGAAACTCTAATAAGTGGCAACTATGTGTCTGACTCCATGTGGCTCATCTTATGGTAAAATTTAGATGTTACCATTTTTATTTTGGAAACTGTTCTGGCATAGCTGACTAGGGCAGCATGTGGTAGACAACAATTCCTGATCTAATATTGGCTATGTATCGAAAGTAGGTAGGGAAAAAAGTTGTGCACAGAATGTCTAAGCCAGAGGGTGTTATCTGCTCATGTAACTTTACCAATAATTGTTTTAAGTAGAAATTAAAATTTCTTTTAATTAAAGTTTTGAAACTATGCTAATTTTAAAAAGCGTAGAACTGGATTCCAGTTTATGGAAGCCTTGTTTCCTGCGCTGGGCTCTGCTTGCTGGGCAAGCAGACAGCAGAAGCCCCGGATTCCTCTGTAAGCGCTCTCCTGATGGCCTCTTCTGGCCCTTCTCCACGCCTGAGTCCGAGGTGTGTGCTCACTTGTTGGTCGTGTCTGACTTTTCGTGACCTCATGGACTCTAGCCAGACAGGCTCCTCTGTCCTGGGACTCTCCAGGCAGGAACACTGGCGTTGGTTGTTGCGCCCTCGTCCAGGGGATCTTCCTGACCTGGGGATCAAACCTGCGTCTCCCGCACTGCAGGCAAATTCTTCACCCACAGCCTCCTGGGAAGCTGTAGAAGGCAACGAATAAATAAATGCTGAAACTGTATAAGCTTAATAGTAGTCTCTAATGTGGCATATTAATACGTCATTTAAAAAAGCTCTTACTGATAATTAGCATACTAAGCAAACCATTCATTTAGGAACAAAAAGTCACACATGTACCTATTTACCATTTTCTGAGTTTCCACTGTGTGTGGCAAACATAATGACCTCTGGGGTCTTCTGAAATGAGGACAGCACTGGTTTCATCCTCCAGGAACTCACAGTTTGATGGAGGGGACAACCAGATGAATGATCATGAATCAGTTTGAAGTGTTACAGAATGCAAAGACTTACTATGGTGGGCCAAAAAGGGCCCTTTCAACCACATTTCAACCTAGAAACACAAATCATAGAATTATTTTTCTCTAGTTGGAGGCCATTTCCAAGGTCATGATGCAAACTTTTAGTCTCTCTTCCTAGACAAGTTAAATAAAACCATTTTTAAAACGAGTCATAGGTAAATTGTTTGAACAAAGACATTGCCATTTACAAACTTAAATATCATTGTTCAATAAATAATTATTGAACACTTATTATGGGCCCCTGGACTTCCCAGATGACTCAGTGGTAAAGAATCTGCCGGCAAACGAAGATTCCTGGGTCAGGAAGATACCCTGGAGGAGGAAATGGCAACCCTTTCCAGTATTCTTGCCTGGGGAATCCCATGGAGAAGACCTGGTGGTCTACAGTTCATGGGGTCACAAAAGGTTGGGATATGACTGAGGGACTGGGTATGCATACACACATCTCTAGATACAGGATTCAAATATATTTCGTGGATTCAATATATTGACTACCTATTTATATATTCTAGTGTCTCATGTTCTAACTCTCTTATGCTGATTGATTTTAGTTTTCAACTCTGATTTGCCTCTTCCTTTCCAAAATATTTCAGTAAATAAATTTCAACTGCAGATTGGAGCAAAACTGACCAGAATATTTTTTTCTTTTCCTTTTTAAAATTGAAGTTAATTTACAATGATGTGTCAGTTTCAAGTGCATATGCATATATGTATATTCTTTTTCAGATCCTTTTCTATTACAGGGTATTACAAGATATTGAATATAGTTTCCTGTGCTACACAGTAAGTCCTATACTTTATATATAGTAGTGTGTATCTGTTCGTTCCAAACTCCTAATTTATCCCTTCCCTTCTTTTTCCTTTTGGTTATTATAAGTTTGTTTTCTATGCCTGTGAATCTGTTTATGTTTTATGGGTAAGTTATTTTTTTTTTTTTTTGATTCCACATATGAGTGACATCGTATGGCATTTGTCTCTGTCTGACTTATTTTACTTAATGCAATGACCCCTAGGTCCATCCACGTTGCTACAAATGGTGTTATTTAATTCCTTTCTGTGGTTGAGCAATATTCCATTGTGTGTATGTATCACATTTTCTGTATTCATTTTTCCATTTATGGACGTGTAGGTTGTTTCCAAGTCTTGGCTACTGTGAACAGCACTGCTGTGGATGTCGGTTTGCATGTCTCTTTTCAAATTAGAGTTTTCTCGTGTGTGTGCCCAGGAGTGGGACTGCAGGGTCCTACGGTAGCTCTATTCTCAGTTTTTTAAGGAAGCTCCATACTGTTCTCCATAGTGGCTGCACCAACTTACATTCCCACCAACCCTTTCAACATTGACTATTTGTAGACTTTTTGATGGCCATTCTGACTCCTGTGATGTGGTACCTCAAAGAAGTTTTAATTTACATTTCTCTAATAATTACTGATGTTGAGCATTTTTTTCATGTGCCTGTTGGCAATCCATGTGTAGTCTTTGGAGAAATGAGAACTGATCAGAATTTAAAAAGAGATGACCTTAGGAGCAAGTATACTGGTGAATCATTCATGTTCTCAGAGATTTTCTGCAAGAGTCAGAAATGACTGAGCGACTGAACTGAAATCAGAGATTTTCTAATCCAGAGATAATAATTTTTTAAAAATACAAATGGTGACTGAACATTAATGAACACCATGGGAACTAGATATTTATGAATAGCCTTTGGGTTCAAAAAAGAAAGGCCCTGGACTACAGGTTCATCTCGGTAAGAGAAGAAGAGCCCATTTGGGGAAGTAAAACAGTAGAGAGTGTTGAAGTAACAGTTGGCTCTGAAGAGAACAGCATGGATAGAAACAAGGAGAAACATTCTTTTTTACATGAAGAATAAGCTCTGTTTATTTTCTTCCATTTTAGGAGAGTTAGAGTGGATTAGACTCAGTAAATTGCAGCTATTATTATTAGAGCCACATTCAAGTATTTTGCTTGAAGACTGTCGTAGGAAAGAAAGCCTCATATACTCTTAAGTGAAGAAAAGTTCTTCCATGTACAGGAATGCGATTCCTCAGTGGAACGCAAACAATGAGGGGATGGAGGAAGAATAAACTCAGGAGTCACAACAGAAATCTGATTTCTAGTCATGATAGAAAAGCTTAATAAGACTAACCCTATAATTATAAATAATAATTACAAGATGTAGGCAAATAATGTGAAAATACAACTATTTGGAAGCTCTGGGGAGCAAACATGGAGAAGCAAGAGTGAGATGTGTTAGGTTGGCAGCATCAGCTGGAGGGACGCTCTCCTGCTCTGTACTCAGGCTGCATGGAACCCTGCGCCCAGAGCTGCTCCTGTTGGCATGAGGTGCCAAAGGATAAAGTCCAGAACCATGATAGATGATAGGGGAGTTCTTGGAGGGAGAGAGTGTGAATGCCCCATCTGCAGATAAAAACCACAAAATCTTTGAGGGCTGGGAGTCTGTTTTTTCTTAATTAAAAAAAAATGCTACTATTTTAAAAATAATTATAGCACTGTAGTATGGCGGTTGTAATGTTTATTAGTATTATGTGTATAACAATCACACTACAAAGATTGGTGGTGATGAATTGAACTATATTAGAAGGTTTCTACCATTTTTACATGATGTAGTAAAATATTAGGGGCTTCCCAGATGGCACTAGTGGTAAAGAATCTGCCTACCAATGCAGGAGACATAAGAGACACATGTTCGATCCCTAGGTCAGTAAGACCCCCTGGAGGAGGGCATGGCACCCTACTCTAGTATTCTGGCTTGGAGAGTCCCATGGACAGAGGAGTCTGGCAGTCTATAGTCCATAGGGTCGCAAACAGTCAGACACGGCTGAAGTGAACTAGCATGCATGCATGCAGTAAAATAGTAAGTCCACATAGATGGTTAAGACATACACTGTAATTTCTAGTGAAACCAGTAAAAATTACTGTAAAGAGATTAAAGCTAAAATATTAATGTGTGTGTGCTCAGTCACTCGGTCAGTTCCATTCAGTCGCTCAGTCCTGTCCGATTCTCTGCGACCCCATGGACTGCAATACGCCAGGCTCCCCTGTTCATCACCAACTCCTGGAGTTTACTCAAACTCATGTCCATTGAGTCGGTGATGCCACCCAACCATCTCATCCTCTGTCATCCCTTTCTTCTCCCTCCTTCAATCTTTCCCAGCATCAGGATCTTTTCAAATGAGTCAGCTCTTCACATCAGGTGGCTGAAGTATTGGAGTTTCAGCTTCAGCATCAGTCCTTCCAATGAACACCCAGGACTGATCTCCTTCAGGATGGACTGGTTGGATCTCCTTGCAGCCCGAGGGACTCTGAAGTCTTCTCCAACATCACAGTTCAAAAGCATCAATTCTTTAGCACTCAGCTTTCTTTATAGTACAACTCTCACATCCATATATGACTACTGGAAAAACCACAGCTTTGACTAGACAGACCTTTGTTGGCAAAGTAATGTCTGCTTTTTAGTATGCTGTCTAGGTTGGTCATAGCTTTTCTTCCAAGGAGTAAGCATCTTTTAATTTCATGGCTGCAATCACCACCTGCAGTGATTTTGGAGCCCCCCAAAAATAAAGTCTGCCACTGTTTCCACTGTTTCCCCATCTATTTCTCATGAAGTGATGGGATCGGATGCCATGATCTTAGTTTTCTGAATGTTGAGCTTTAAGCCAACTCTTTTTCACTCTCTTCTTTCACTTTTATCAAGAGGTTCTTTAGTTCCTCTTCGTTTTCTGCCATAAGGGTGGTGTCATCTGCATACCTGAGGTTATTGATATTTCTCCTGGCAGTTTTGATTCCAGCTTGTGGTTCATCCAGCCTGGCATTTTGCATGATGTACTCTGCATAGAAGTTAAATAAGCAGTGTGATAACATACAGGCTTGAAGCATTCCTTTCCCAATGTGGAAGCAGTCTTTTGTTCCATGTTCAGTTCTAACTGTTGCTTCTTGACCTGCATACAGATGTCTCAGGAGGCAGGTCAGGTGGTCTGGTATTCCCATCTCTTTCAGAATTTTCCACACTTTATTGTGATCCACACAAAGGCTTTGGTATAGTCAATAAAGCAGAAGTAAATGTTTTTCTGGAACTCTCTTGCCTTTTCAATGATGCAATGGATGTTGGCAATTTGATCTCTGGTTCCTCTGCCTTTTCTAAATTCAGCTTGAACATCTGGAAGTTCACAGTTCAAGTACTGTTGAAGCCTGGCTTGGAGGATTTTGAGCATTATTTTGCTAGCATGTGAGATGAGTGCAATTGTATGGTAGTTTGAGCGTTCTTTGGCATTGCCTTTCTTTGGGATTGGAATGAAAACTGACCTTTTCCAGTCCTGTGACCACTGCTGAGTTTTCCAAATTTGCTGGCATATTGAGTGCAGCACTTTCACAGCATCATGTTTTAGGATTTGAAGTAGCTCAACTGGAATTCCATCACATCCACTAGCTTTGTTCATAGTGATGCTTCCTAAGGCCCCCTTGACTTCACATTCCAGGATGTCTGGCTCTAGGTGAGTGATCACACCATTGTGACTATCTGGGTCGTGAAGATCTTTTTTGTACAGTTCTTCTGTGTATTCTTGCCACCTCTTCTTAATATCTTCTGCTCCTGTTAGGTCCATACCATTTCTGTCCTTTATTGTGCCCATGTTTGCATGAAATGTTCCCTTGGTATCTCTAATTTTCTTGAAGAGGTTTCTTTGCATTGATCACTGAGGAAGACTTTCTTATCTCCCCTTGCTATTCTTTAAAACTCTGCATTTAAATGGGTATATCTTTCCTTTTCTCATTTGTTAGTTGCTCAGTCCTGTCCAACTCTTTGTGAACCCCATGGACTCTAGTCCACCAAGCTCCTCTGTTCATGTAAGTTTCCAGGGAAGAATACTGGAGTGGATTGCCATTTCTTACTCCAAGGAAAACATCAACAGAGGAATCAAAGTGGAATTTTAAAAATATTTGACTAACTTGAAGGAATATAAAATATGTATATTTCAAAAACAATAGCTGTAAATCAATAAGAAATACATTAAAACTCCAGCAAATGAAAAGAGCAAAAAGTATAAAGGAATAATCTACCAAAAAAGAAAAATAAAGTTGTCAGTAGAAATAGGAGAGAGGCAATTTATGAAGGAAAATTTCAGCAGAACTTTTGAAATGATTAAAAGCCAAACTGTGCTGTTATTTGAAAAGATAACCAATAAAAAGTCTGTGTTAGCTGTTCCTGAAGAAACTTTATTGTAACTACCTCTCTCAATGTAACATTTCTCACAACTTCTCTTCAATATTAGCTACCATTTAAGCTAATGTGAACCAGTGATCTACCCCAGGCCTATCTCTGTGGTATGCCCTTTAGGTGGTTTATCTTTAAATTTTTACCTTTAAATTCAGGAGGTTTATCTTTATATCTTCCATTTTGTGGATAAAAAACATGGAGGCCTTGAAAGCTTAAGTGACTTACCCCAAATCACAGAGCCAGTAACTGGGGGGGGTGAATTGATTCCTGGGTCTCTGACACTAACGCCACCGCGTGTAATCATGGGTTCTGCTGGAGGGATAGAGGTGATACCAGCCTGGCACAAAGTGGGCTGAACGGGGCCAGTGGCTGCCCACGGACACGAGAGTCATGAATGGGAGGAAGTGCTGGGTGTGAATGGAAAAGAGGATCCCTGCACACTGGAAAAAATTGAAATGCCAAGGCGATTGCTTTCTGATTTACAAGAAGAATATGATTTGTATGAGAGAATGATGCAATTTTTAAAAAGTGGGCTACAAAAATTGAGGCAGGATCCAAATGTAATTGATTTATTTTTATTTGCTCTTACTCATACAAAAATCATGTGGGAATTCAAGTTTAGGTAGTCAGAAAACCCTAATATTTAGTTACCCTCTGTGTTTGTACAATAGAATCACATTGATCTTGATTGTTCTTTAGACTGCTTAATTTTACTTTTTATACCATGAATGCTTACTATTTTTATAAGCAGAAAACATATTTCTAAAAGGAAAAAAAATGAAATCACCATGATTTCAACCACTCCAGGAAGAAACGTAAAAGAATAAACATAATTTCATCAGGCTTTAAAGAGTATCTCTCATGGCAACTGCTTCTGAGAATCTGGTATCTTCTCTGAGGGAAACTGCTCATTAAACAATTTTCAATAATGTGGTGAAGAAATACAGCAAAGTTATTAAAGACATGATGGCTCTCACAGGTACACCTACCACAGGGGCCAGAACCGCTCTTTAAATATATTTTTATTTGACTACTGCCCTGACAGACTAAAGCCATATTACTGTACTTAATTTTTAAAACTCTTTTTTAATAAGGGTCATTCTTCTTGCCTTGAAATGGGCTCATTTTATTACTTTGGAACTTCTGTGGAGCCTGATGATTTTACAGTCTTTTGATATTTGCATATGGTTTGGTTTTTGCTAAATCGAAGGATGTAGTAAGAGTGTGATGACTTCAGGGACTTTCTGATGCCTCACCTGTTCAGAGGTTCCTGAAATAATCTAAAAGTGTATACTTGTTAATTACACAAACAGAAAAGCTTTAGGATACAAAGAACCTAGAAGAAGTCAGGCATGGCAGTAAATCATATTGAAGTAGAAATCTCTAATAATCCATGTATCTATCTATCTATCTATCATCTATCAATCTATAATTTTAAAGAATCAGAACTTGTCAGGATTTCAGGAAGCCCCAGGTTCCTGAAATGAAGATATATTATGGTGAGGGAAATAATCAAACAATAGAGTTTTAGTATTCTCATTTCATTGAGTACTTACATGTCTGTTAGACAGTTCTGCCTCCGTTTAACGCTAACGGAAGGAGTTGGTATGGCTTGAAAGGCTGTGAAAAAATGAAACAGACATACCTGGCTTAAAATATGCTGTCTCCTCTAGCTACATGAGTGAAGGCAAGGGATCCACTCTCAAGCTCGGGTTTCCTTACCTATAAAATGAAGGTGATCTGAGGTAATGGTCTCTCTACTCTTCTGCCCACTGTGATACGTATGCATGTGACATACGTTTTATCTTTCAACCTGGATTCACTCCCATTCCATGGATGAGATAAAAGGGAAGCTTATTGATTTGCTATGAGGGTAAATTAGAGAAAGTTTCTAAAGTAAAGATATAAGGTTTCATATCTCCTAGGCATTCTGCAAATATTTGTCCAACCCTGCAAAGCGCTTTGATGAGGCCAGTGTACCTCAAGAGAGCTAACTCTGACCACACATTAATGACTTCGACTTCTAAGAATCTATTTATTCTCTCCCTGTAAAGATTCTCTCCCTGGTGAATTTCTATCCCATATTTCAGTTTTGTATTTTATCTGCTACATCAATCTTATATTTCACTCCATGAACACTGATTTTTCCTTTCATCAGATTTCTATATCTAAGAATTCATGTCTCTTGGTCTGGCTCCAAACATCATTCAACTGGAATTTTTATATATTCTGTAAACTTCTGAGCCCATGGCTTGTAGTCTAATTTAATAATCTATTATGTGAAGATCCAAGGCAACATATTGAATCTCTCTGTGCCCTCCTTTCCCTATCTGCAAAAGAGAGAGAGGCTTTACTAAATGTAACTTGAGGACTATTGGAAGGATAAAATTAAATAACATTGGGTGGAGGCATCCATGGACATACACAACGGATCATCCATACTTGCTAGATCCTGTCCCTAAACATCCTGGAGACCTCTAATATTTTTGAAACAAATATGATTTCTTTTCTTTTTTTTTTTCCTATGTCTCACATGTCCATTGTCCTGAATTGCTTGGTCATATTGAACCATTTGCAGTTTCCTACATGCGTCATTCTTTCTACCAGATGCATTCTGAAATTGTTGACCTGTAAAACTGTTAAAAGTGTTGAAATTGTTCAACACTTAGCTCAGGCTC
Organism: Cervus canadensis; assembly: GCF_019320065.1. Lineage (NCBI taxonomy): Eukaryota > Metazoa > Chordata > Mammalia > Artiodactyla > Cervidae > Cervus > Cervus canadensis. The sequence continues at coordinate 4,723,406 of NC_057400.1, read as the reverse complement.
ACTTCCTCTTGGAAGACTTCTGGGTTCCTTGAAGCTGAGAGTTTTCCTCTCTCTTTGTGCCTGTTTCACTTTATTACCTATGTACACATTCCCTCTTGTGGAGCAAGAGCCTCTTGAGAAGAGATTTATTTGTCCTTTTATCCATGGAACCCAGTTCAGGCCATGAGGTATAGGTGCTCAATGAGTATTTGTTGAATGAATGAGGTGAAAGAATGAGTACAAGCAGGACTCTCAGGAACCAAGGGTTGCCACTGGATAGAGCCTCAAGCTGAACCCTGGGGATGTCTAATTGCCAATGCGTTCCTTCATGTCAAATTACTCAGCGTGCTGGTGGCATTTTTGGTGATCCTTTTCTCCTTCAAACTCCCAGATATGGCAAAGGACACATAAAGAGTTGGCATCCTGGTCAGCCATCAAGATGACCTTTGGATTTGTAGCCACGAGGGATAACTTGCCTCTTTTGGACAGTCGTTTTTGTAACTTACAGATACTTGTAATGGTTCAGATCTCGCTTATTTGTATGCATGCCATGGCTGATCTATAAAACATATGGCATTTTGAAATATTGATCTTTTCAGTGCCAGCAAGCAAGAGATATTAGTGCAGCCTGGGATTCCATTTGTAACCATGGGATTAGAGTCAGAGGAGTGGAAAATTGGAATAGACCAAAATTCATGTGAAGTGGAAAGTACAGCTGCCAATGGCGCTAAAGAAGGAGAATAACAAATATGGGAAGCGTTGTTTTAAAAGCTGACTCGACCATCAAGTGGGAAAGGAGCAGGCAGCTTCCTGGGCCTCCAGGTTGGTTTTTCAGACTTCAAGTCAGCACAGCAGCTGGGAAAGGCAGAGCTGAATGATTTGGAAGCTGAGAAAGGTGGCATCCCTGTGGGTTCCTGCCACTTCTGCCAAGCAAGTAAACGGGAAGATGAATCGAAAAAGAAGAAGTAACTGTGGTGAGGAAAGATTGAAAACATAATAGAACGTTTTCATAACGCTTGTGATTACAGCTAAACTGGACCTTTCAAGTTTCTTCCAATGTCACTTGCAATACGAAGCCCTGTTAAACCTTTCCTGGCATGTTCGCTTACAGAACGAATCCTCTTCCTTCGTTGCTAAACTCTGGAAGATTCTGCAGTTATGCCCCAGAGACTCACCTCCATGTATTTCTCTGTGGCTTCTGCTTTGTGCGGAACCCAGGTTTGATTTGATTTTGTGCATTCAGAGACAGAGAACCTAGAACACTGTGTGACACATAGAAGCTACTTCAAGGTGGACAAACTCAGAGACTATTACACAGAGTGAAGGAAGTCAGAAAGAGAAAAACAAATACTGTATACCTATTTGTACACATATATTTGGAATCTAGAAAGATGGTACTGATGAATCTATTTTCAGAAAAACAGTGGAGATGCAGACATAGAGAGCAAACTTGTGCGCACAGTCAGGGGAAGGGGAGGGAGGAACAAGTTGGAAGAGTAACCTTGAAACAAATGCATTACCTTATGTAAACAGACAGCCTGCAGGAATTTGCTGTGTGATGCAGGGAGCTCAAATCAGGGGCTCTGTGACAAACCAAAGGAGTGGGATGGGCTGGGAGGTGGGAGGGAAGCTCAAGGGGGAGGGGCCATTTGTAGGCCTATGGCTGATTCATGTTGATATATGGCAGAAACTAACACAATATTGTAAAGCCATTATCCTCCAATTAAAACTTTTTAAAAAGAAGTACTCTATACTACCTTATGACTGAAAGTCTGGGTGGATACATTTAGAAGAAATTTAGGAATATTTAGTAGATGTGCTATCCACCAGGCCTTTAAAGAATCTTCAGCCAAGGATGGGATTGACTCCTCCTTGATTTTAAGAAGAAAATTAAACTCCAATGTCTTTGTCTTTAAAAAGGAGGAGATGTACTAAATAAGGGCTTCCCGGGTGGCACTAATGATGAAGAACCACCTGCCAATACAGGAGACATGAGACATATGGGTTCAGTCCTTGGGTCAGGAAGATTCCCTGGAGGAGGGCATGGCAACCCACTCTGATATTCTTGCCTGGAGAACCCCATGGACAGAAGAGCCTGGTGGGTCCATAGTGTTGCAAAGAGTCGGACAGGACTGAGGTGACTTAGCATGCAGCACATGCGTACTAGAAAAACAGGAAAGAAGTGATGGAGAAGAAGTAGCTTAGGTAGTATATGCAAGATGGAGGCATGGCTCCTTGTCATCAATTCTTATCTCCTTGGTTCTTCTTTTTCTAGGAGTCTTCTACAGATTAGGGTCTATCTGCCATTTTCCTGAAATCAAGTCATACAGTATCATTTGCAGACTAAGGAAAGAGTCTTACATTAAGTGGCAGAGAATGTATGTGGGCGCTTAGCTGCTCAGTCCTGTCTGACTCTGTATGACCCCATGGACTGTAGCCTGTCAGGCTCCTCTGTCCATGGAATTCTCTAGGCAAGGATACGGGAATGGGTTGCCATTTCCTTCTCCAGGGGTGGCAGAGAATAACATTCAGCAAATACTCAATTTTCTCTTCCACATTTCTCAGTCATGTTGGAGAGGAGCACGTGGATACTTGGGTCAATCGGAGGTCACTGGGAGGTGATCTAGCATCATAACAGGCTGAGGCAGCTGGCCGGCCTCTTCCTTTTCCTGTTCTAGCAACTGTTATTGTTTAGTTGCTAAGTCGTGTCCGAGTCTTTTGTGACCCCATGGACTGTAGCCCACCAGACTCCTCTGTCCATGGGATTTCCCAAGCAAGAAAATGGAGCAGGTTGCCACATCCTTCTCCAGGGGATCTTCCCCACCCAGGAACTGAGCCCGTGCCCCTGCATGGGCAGGTGGATTCTGTACCACTGAGCCACTCGGGAAGCCCAGCAGGTGCTGCAGTTGTAGCCCAACCAGCAGTCTCAGCAAGAGGGACTCTGCAAATTACTGCCGATTCTAGTGGTGAGGATTTCACGGGTCCACGCAAGCACTCCTCTGTCTGCATGTTATAAAGGATATTCTTTCTGAAAAGGCGTGGACCTCCCTGAGCCTGGATCCTCGAGTGACTTGTGTAATTGGCCCTCCACCAATCCCCTGGTGGTGTGTAACACAAGAGAGAATGAGGCTTGTGTGTTAAGTAAACACACTTTTGGAGTTGTTTGTTGTGGCATCATAACCAAGGCTCTCATGACTAGGACCCACCACTTACATTTTCAGCAATTTCTTTTTGCATGTCCTTTTAGCTATACTTCGTCTGTCAATCTGATCTTATCTTTTCAATATCTTATATTCTATAATGTGGATTTATTATTTTTGAAATATGATTTGTCATTTTTAGGAATTTAGAGCAGGCAAGGTGTCAGATATATATATATATATATGTGGCAGATATCTATCTATATATATATATGTGATTTGTCATTTTTAGGAATTTAGAGCAGGCAAGGTGGCAGATATATATATATATATATGTGGCATATATATATGCTCTCTCTATATATATATTTGCTCCATATATATGCAGCAAATATATATATTTGTTCAACCAGCAAATTTTAATGCAATGTAAAGATATACATGGATACATTTATGGATATTAGCTTCCTAAGAGAAATGAAGCTGCTTGAAACACATTCCAAACATTTGAAGGAGATTTCATGATAAAAAGTGACTGCTCTTCACATAATGTCATTTTGATTGATCACGATGATCACATATCTATTAAACACCTAATCCTGGGCTTGCTAGGTGCTGTGGTAGGGAAGGGGGAGGGGGAGGGAATTTTAACTCATGCTTGCTGTTTTCCTTCCTCCCACATAACCTTTATGATTTTGAGAGGATGAAAAATATTATGCAGGTGGAACATTAATGTAACAAAGCAGAAGAATATTGAGTGATGTGGACTCATCTTCTATTGAGGCTCAAACAAACAGACAAATGTGAATTTGCTTTGAAGTTAGTTGACTTTGACCATTTTATCTCTTCTAACCTCCAATGGTGATCTCTTGGACAATTGTTTTTGGAGACTCCCTCTTTTTCTGTGTTTTCTCTACAGCATTACTAATATGAGTCATAGTAGGTAAGATGGATTCTGGGAGGGAGTGTAATTTGAATTTGGCCTTGAGGGATGTGGTACAAAGAAGCAGGGGCACATTCCAGGGTTTAAAAAGAAAGATGATCAGAATAAAAGTATGGGATTGGCCACCTAGGTAGACCAGGGCTACATGTTGGGAAACAATGGAAGTGATGCAGGTGTTCGTGGGTCTTCTTAGTCTCCTTCAGACACACGGCTCTTCCTCATTTAACCTGCTTAGTTCCTAAACTTGTGCGTTCTCTACAGCCAATTTTGTAGTGATGGCTCAGCTGGTAAAGAATCCGCCTGCAATGCAGGAGGCCCCGGTTCGATTCCTGGGTTGGGAAGATCCTCTGGAGAAGGGAAAGGCTACTCACTCCAGTATTCTGGCCTGGAGAATTCCATGGACTGTACAGTCCATGGAATTGCAAAGAGTCGGACACGACTGAGCGACTTTCACTTCACTTCACTTTATATGGTAAATACAATGTAGGAACATTTCAGTTTTTACCAAGGTATTTGGTTTTCAGCCATTTCTCTATCCATACAAAGCTAAAAACTTATTTCCTAATCTCTCTTTATCATCATCTATCCTTTATTCTTTTTGCTATGCCTCTTACTCTGACTCTTGACACCAGGTAGACACACAGGCTGACATGTAGTGACAAAATCTCTGTGAGGATCAATCATCATCTGGATAGTACTGTGCCAGGATGCTTATCCTCTTGTATCATTTCCCCCATTTATTCCAAGTGTTAACTGGATGTCAGAGATTGTGCTAGATATTAGGGATATAAAGAACAGCTGTGTTCTCTGGCTTTACAACCTTAAAAGGGAAATAGCTCTATAACATCCTATAACACAATGAGATAATTAGAGTTACAGTTAAGAAACAGTAGATGACTTATCTTTTGAGAGGTGAAATTTAAAACTGGCCAGAATTTCATGTGTCAATTCATTTGTTTTGACTTACCTGACTTGGCTGCTGCTGAAATATTGTCTTTGGGGTTAGCCTGCTGCTGCTGCTTAAAAATGGACTCAACCTCTGTCACTAGGGGTGTTAAAATCAGCCATGTACCACATAAAATAGGATTGGGATGCAAAGACTCCTCAAAAGAGTTCTGGTGGTGTTACTATCAAAACAAGAGAAAAGGGGTATCAAAAGGCCCAAATTAGCAAATATCTACAACTTGTGGTGAACCTATCTGAAAAGAATCCTACAGAGCCACGAAACACGCTAGTTCAGAGGGGAGAACCGTGAATGTAAGCTAGATGCTTCCTGAGGGGAACAGCAGGTATGTGGAGGTGTGATAGATGCTTCCTTTCTTTCCTCCAGACCCAGTCTGCACCCTTCTCTCCACCTTGTTTTATGTTCTAGGAAAATGACTATTACTGGCTGTCCTAGCCAACCTCACTTGTCCCATAACTTCCACAGTCAGAAGGTAGGAAGGCGGGAATAGAGAGAGGTTGGGGTGTTTATTTCCTTCCCACCTTCCCCCTGGGGCTCCAGTGGGCGGTGGCTGTGCTCACCAGAAGGTCAGAGTTTCTGTCTCATTTTCTTGTTATACAGCTACTGCAACTGTTACAAAATGACTGTTACCCTCACCAGGTCTAGAATTTTTCCCCCTTTCTTTGCCCTTCAGCCTAAGAGGTAGAGTGTCTTCCTGCAGCCGCTGGTTCTGAGGGGCTGGGCCACTCCTTATTGGCTTCTTGTAGCAGGTGAAACATTGCTATGCTTGAGTGGCATCTGTCTCCTGTTGGGTCATCGAATGTAGAGTGGGACCTAAATGCTGGTGTTAGATTAAGAAGCAGCTAAGAATATGAAGCCCAACATTTGGAGACCATGGAGCCAGATGTTGCATAATCACTTGGTTGAGTGAAGTCCCAGCAGGCTTGAAAATCATACTGAAAGAAACAGATAACACACAGCCAAGCAAGTCAGGGAACAGGTGATGGCAAACCGGAGCAGGACTTACTGCATTGAAAAATTTCAATGATAATTTTTCACATTGTATTCTAAGAAAAACATTTATTTTCACTGGCATTCAGGAACCAATTCTAGTCTTAGAGAGGAGCCAGACAAGATAAAATGAAGATAACAAGATAAAAGATAAAATGAATTACCCTTCCAAGAAGTACTGAGGTGCTGAAGAACTTGTCCTTCTAAGACTATGGATTAGACAGTGCCTTTGAAGTTACAAACACCACAATTGATGGGAATAACACTGTCTTTTAAAATTTTATAGAAAATATATTGAGCTCTTCCAATTTCTTTATTTCCTTTGGTAGGTATTTAAGTTCTCGAAGCCCTGATTTCCTTTTCCATAGACTGGAAATAGTGATATCTACTGTTATGTGCCAGCTAATCTTGTAGCGGTTTATGGAAAGCAAAGTCTTGGCTCAGATGTGCTAATGATTTCTGAGCACAGCAAAGGGGACCCTTGATCCATTCTGTTCATTTAGTTAGAGGTTTGTGAGCTGCATTCTCTTGTCTGCCATGTGGAAGATGAATGACTTAAAAAAATATTTGTTATACAAACAATCAATGAGTCATGAAGAAATCAAAAGGGAAGTCTTGAATCAAATGAAATCTTGAATCTTGAAACAAATGAAAATGGAAATACAACACAGTAAAACATATAGGATTCTGTAAAAGCAGGTCTAAGAGGGAATTTTGCAGTGATAAATGCCTATATTAAGAAAAAAGAAAGATTACAAATAAACAACTTACATTTATACCCCAAGAAATAAAAAAAAAAAAAAAATAGAACAAACTAAGCTCAAAGTTAGCAGAAAGAAGGAAATAGCAAACATCAGAACAGATATGCATTTAATATACTTAACCTATAGAATATCATGGCTTAGCCTAGCCTACTTTAAACATGCTCAGAACACTCCTATTAGCATACCGTTGCACGAAATAACCTACTAGAAAGCCTACTTATAATAAAGTGTTGAACATCTAATGCAATTTATTGAATACTATGCATGCATGCATGCTCAGCTGCTTTAGTTGTATCCGATTCTTTGTGACCCAATGGACTGGAGCCCGCCAGGGTCCTCTGTCCATGGGATTCTCCAGGCAAGAATACTGGAGTCGGCCGCCATTCCCTCTTCCAGGGGATCTTGACCCAGGGACCAAACCCGCGTCTTCTATATCTCCCGCATTGCAAGTGGATTCTTTACTGTTGAGCCACCAGGGAAGCCCATTGAATGCTATACTGAAAGTGAAAAGCAGGATGACTGGGTATAGAATAGCCATAAATATATTGGCTGTTTACCCTTGTGATTGTGTGGCTGACTGGTACATACAGTTTGTTGATGCTACCCAGCATCACAAGAGAGTATATACTGCATGATGCTAGTCTTGGGAAAAAAAAATTAAAAGTATAGTTTCTACTGAATGCATATTGCTTTTGCACCATTGTAAGAAATTGTAAGTAGGACCGTTAGTACATTTTTAATGTTCTCACCACAGAAAAAGAAAGCATGATTACTGGATGGGATGGAGGTGTTAGCTAATGATACTGTGGTAATCATTTAGCAATATATAAGCAATAAAGCCAACACATTGTACACCTTAAATACACACAATATGTCAGTTATATCTCAATAAGGCTGGGGGGAAAATGGAATATAATCTCAGAGCCCACCTAACCATCAGGCTGCCTTGATTCTGAGTGACTTGAATTAAGGAACCCAGATACATTAAATTCTTCCTGAAGAAAGGACAGAGTTCTTCCCAGAGTCTGAGGCTGAGTTAACTGAGTTACCTACACTGAAGGTAAAATATTGCAATGGGGACCAGGCTCGTTCTGTCATTATATTATCACGTGAATTATATTATAGGGCCACAACAAACAAGCAGGTAAACAAACAAACTGATAAACAGCCTCCTCTCTACAATTATTAGCAATGCTGAAGAGCATCGACAGTTTAGTAAGGCAGGCAGGTTTTTTCAGCATTGCTTAATCTCAGTCAAGCCATCAGAATCTTTAAACTACATGCGTTTCCATCAAAGTTCCTATGTTGTTTTCAATATTCCAAGTTAGCTTGTTGTTGGATAAGAAATTTGGATGACAATCCATGTAATGAACTTAATAATTCATTCAGAAATTCGACTTGTGACTTTTTGTATTTCTTTCAAGATTCCCCAGCTCCCTCAGAAAAATCAATGTTAATGAGATCGCATTAAGAGTTACCTTTTGTGAATGGTTTTATCGGAAAGGTCATCCCAATAAGTATGTTATCTAAGGGGCCTGAATAGGATTGAGAAAGTAAATTTGTGTACCAACAATATCAGTAATAGTTTTATACAATATAAATAATAGAAATATAATGTGAATAAAAAATTCCACCGTGCATATGGTTTTAGAAGCAGTTCAGCATTAAAATATAACTGATGACAACCCAATTAGGATTCAAGTAGTTCCTCCTTCATTTAAGATTACTTGTTTGAAGCACTCTGGCTTCATCTAGACTTTTGTATTGGCTCTGACCAGAATTGGTGTCATGGCTTATGGCTTACCATCATTTGCAATTTTATGGAAAATTACAATGCAGTATAACATGCTTTCAAGGCATAATGACTATGTATTTGGAGAGTAGAGTGAATTACTAAGTCACAGGCTTTGATTATATGCCTAAAATTGATATGTTGGTAAGTCAGTTTGTCAAGCTTGGATAAAAAGTTGTGATGGAAATTGTTGAGGTAAGATGAAAGGGGCAATAGACTGGCTATATCCCCATAGTGTCTGCTGAATATTTAATCCAGTAGGCAAATAGGGCCTGAAAATGCAGACCCGGACTTTAATCACTGCTTGGTCTTTCACTCTGGAGGAAGGTATGCCTTATGCGCGTGCGTGCTTGCTGAGTTGCTTCATTTGTGTCCGACTCTTTGTGACTCTACGGACTGTAGCCTCTGCTCCCCCAACCCCCTCACCGCCTGCCCGCCCCACCGTCCTGCAGGCTCCTCTGTCCATGGGATTTCTCAGGCGGGAATACTTTAGTGGGTTGCCATGCCCTCCTCCAGGGGATCTTCCTGACCCAGGGATTGAAACTGCCTCTTCTGTCGCCTTCATTGGCAAGCAATTTCTCCACCACTAGCACCACCTCAGAAACCCCCAGGAAGGTACAAGACCAGCATTAGCCGTGGCAAAGACACTAGCAGAGGGAACAGAGGCAGGGCATGGTGAAAGCACTTATAGAAGGTAAAATCCAGGACAGCTACTTTAATTCATACAATAATTTTCTTCTTTGTAAATATGCCAAGTCATCCATCCAATAGTCAGGAGCTCCAAATTAACTGATTTTGAGGCCATTTCTTTTTGTTCTGTTAGTGCTTTAGATTTACCATGGCAAATAGATGGGGAAACAGTGGAAACTGTGGCTGACTTTATTTTTCTGGGCACCAAGATCACTGCAGATGGTGACTGCAGCCATGAAATTAAAAGATGCTTACTCCTTGGAAGGAAAGTTATGACCAACCTAGACAACATATTAAAAAGCAGAGACATTACTTTGCTAACAAAGGTCCATCTAGTCAAGGCTACGGTTTTTCCAGTGGTCAGGTATGGATGTGAGTGTTGGACTATAAAGAAAGCTGAGGACCAAAGAATTGATGCTTTTGAACTGTGGTGTTGGAGAAGACTCTTGAGAGTCCCTTGGACTGCAAGGAGATCCAACCAGTCCATCCTAAAGGAGATCAGTCCTGGGTGTTCATTGGAAGGACTGATGCTGAAGCTGAAACTCCAATACTTTGGCCACCTGATGCGAAGAGCTGACTCATTGGAAAGGACCCTGATGCTGGGAAAGATTGAGGGCAGGAGGAGAAGGGGATGACAGAGAATGAGATGGTCGGATGGCATCACCGACTCAATTGACATGGCTTTGGGTGGACTCTGGGAGTTGGTGATGGACAGGGAGGCCTAGCGTGCTGCGGTTCATGGGGTCGCAAAGAGTCGGACACGACTGAGCGACTGAACTGAACTGAATGTGCAAATGCTGTTGAAAGCAGGAGAAACTTTGACTCTTAAAGACAAAAAGAAGAACAAAGTGAAACCTTCTAAACAGTTACATGTCAGGCCTAGGGTCTCAAGTATATCCTTCAGTTCCTGCAGTGCCCTGTTTGTTGCTATCTCTGAGTTTACCAGGATGAACTGGAATCATCTGCTTGCTGCTCTGCATCGTTCTTCATACTGATGTTTTCTGAAGGATGAACTGGAATCATCTGCTTGCTGCTCTGCATCGTTCTTCATACTGATGTTTTCTGAAGGCAGAGCTCATTTTCTAGTTGAGTTCAGTTCAGCTGGAGAGTTTGCTATACACTCTCTGTAGGTGTTACTTGAAAGTTTGGCAGTAAGTATATATACAGGATATAGTAGTGACCAGAGAGTTTGGTGGGGACGCTTGCCATATTATCAATGCACGAAGAGCCTGAGGATGGTGTTTATGTGGCCAAAGAAAGCACAGATGAGATACACTGTATCATGGTCACCTGGGAGAGTGAAGGGATTCAGGCAGGTTTTCCAGTGGATAATAATAGAGTTAAGTGTTTTAAACTGTTCCATTGTTATTTATGTTCAGTTCAGTTCAATCGCTCAGTCATGTCCGACTCTTTGCGACCCCATGAATTGCAGCACGCCAGGCCTCCCTGTCCATCACCAACTCCCAGAGTCCACCCAAATCCATGTCCATTGAGTCGGTGATGCCATCCAACCATCTCATCCTCTGTCGTCCCCTTCTCCTCCTGCCCCCAACCACTCCCAGCATCAGGGTCTTTTCCAATGAGTCAACTCTTCGCATCAGGTGGCCAAAGTATTGGAGTTTCAGCTTCAACATCAGTCCTTCCAATGAACGCCCAGGACTGATCTCCTTTAGGATGGACTGGTTGGATCTCCTTGCAGTTCAAGGGACTCTCAAGAGTCTTCTCCAACACCACAGTTCAAAAGCATCAGTTCTTCGGTGCTCAGCTTTCTTTATAGTCCAACTCTCACATACATACATGACCACTGGAAAAACCATAGCCTTGACTAGATGGACCTTTTTTGGCAGAGTAATGTCTCTGCTTTTTAATATGTTGTCTAGGTTGGTCATAACTTTTCTTCCAAGGAGTAAGCGTCTTTTAATTTCATGGCTGCAGTCACCATCTGCAGTGATTTTGGAGCCCCCCAAAGTAAAGTCTGCCACTGTTTCCACTGTCTCCCCATCTATTTCCCATGAGGTGATGGGACCAGATGCCATGATCTTAGTTTTCTGTTGAGTTTTAAGCCAACTTCTTCACTCTCCTCTTTCACTTTTATCAAGAAGTTTTTAGTTCCTCTTCACTTTCTGCCATAAAGGTGGTGTCATCTGCATATCTGAGGTTATTGATATTTCTCCTGGCGATCTCGATTCCAGCTTGTGCTTCTTCCAGCCCAGCGTTTCTCATGATGTACTCTGCATATAAGTTAAATAAGCAGGGTGACAATATACAGCCTTGACGTACTCCTTTTCCTATTTGGAACCAGTCTGTTGTTCCATGTCCGGTTCTAACTGTTGCTTCCTGACCTGCATACAGGTTTCTCAAGAGGCAGGTCAGGCAGTCTGGTATTCCCATCTCTTTCAGAATGTTTTTGTGTTAGGTGAGGCCAACAGATATGAAGGTAGTTACCACTGAAAAGATACTTTGTTACTCAGAATTCCCTCCAGAAGGCCCCCCTTCATCCCCCACAGGAAATCACCAGAGTCAGTCAGTAGGCAGAGGGAGCCAGGGGAAGGCATGGCAGAGTCTTTATAGGGGTTTCTACAGGAAGGAACTAGTGAAGCAAGGTAAGTAGGTTTAAGATTGGCTAGTTTGAATAATTTCAACAGGCTCTGGGGCAGAAGAGCTATCCCTTATTGTTATCTCATCCCAAGCCTTTCCCTTCTCCAGAGGATCTTCCTGACCGGTGGAACAAACCTGGGTCTCCCACATTACAGGCAGATTCTTTACCACTAGGCCTCCGGGGAAGCCCCAAGGGATGTTTAGTACTGCGAAATAGTGGTTTGACGTTTGAGAGCTTGATAAAGGGGTAGCCTGGCTGTGGTTGGTTTGCCTATGAACGACGCTCTCCCAGGGGAGTTGTTTACTGTCTCTCCGAACTGGCCAGCCTGCAAGGAGCAGTCTCTCCAGGATCAGCAGGGGCCTGAATATCAAAGCTTTGAAAATATGGAAAATTAAAAGGCATGAGTAATAAAGTGGGCTTTAGGATAATGGGAAAGAAGTATCCTAGCAGAGAGATGGTCACGGGCACACCCAGGAGACAAAAAGCTTGAGCAGACAGGGTGTGGAAAGCACATCACAGTGTGTGCCTGTGAATATATAGTAAAGTTCACTAGAATTCAGGTAAGGAATTCACCTGCAAAGTGGGAGGCCTGGGTTCGATCTCTGGGTTGGGAACATCCCCTCGAGGAGAGCATGGCAACCCACTCCAGCATTCTTGCCTGGAGAATCTCCATGGATAGCGGAGCCTGGTGGGCTACAGCCCATGGGGTCACGAAGAGGTGACTAGCCTAGCGCTGTAGTAGAATGGGGATGGTGAGAGGTGAGACCACAGAGAAAAACCAGAGGCAAAGTCAGGAGGAGCTTGGATGTTTTCCTGGAGGGCAAGGATTCTGGAGAAAGGACGGTCAATTAATTAGGCATGGGGACAAAATTGCAAAGAAGTACAATGGACAGAAGGCTGTCATCATCTATCCAGATGAGAAAAGATGACGGCTTGATTTGAAGGTTGAAGGCAAGAAGTTATATCAGATTTATCTGACTCCTGAACTCATGTTCTTAACACTAGGTTATTCGGTTTATTATTATTATTATAATTCTATTATTATTATCACAAAAGTGTTACTAATTGTAGACAATTTGAGCAACAATATGGCAAGCAGGGATGAAAAACAAGGGTGTATTGTAAATGCAAAATAGACAGGATTTGTTAGGGATTCACTATCAAGAGGGCATTAATTTTGAATTGTATCTTCAGATCTTGGCATGTAACAGTAGGAGCTCAGTACTAGTTTGTTTAATATAGTAATTTCTGATTAAAAAGTACTTTTTTGTGAATTTTTATACAAGCTACTTTATTCACCAGAGATTATATTCCTGAAGTTCATAGTAGAGCCTGCCTATTTCCTGAAATGGCTAAATCTCTTATAATCATTGTTACTAGGCTCTCTCAAGAGGATAAAAACAATTTAGTCTAATTATTCCAGGTTTGCAGAGCGGAACCATTATTACCTATGCATAGCACCAAAGAACGGTCCCCATACTCAGCTTACAGAGTCAGGGAGATGGTTTCCTAAGTTAGATCACATCACTTCTGACAGAGAATTTTAGACTTTTCAGTTCATTAGTTTTATGATGGCTATATACAATGAACATATCCTTTGCCAGTCTTTAGGCATTTAATTTTACCAGGTGTTTGAGAAACTAGACAGGCCACTGAAGAATCTAATGACTACCCTGTATCCAGGTTGGAAAAAGTTGAAACCTTGACTCAGAGCACACCTGCCTTCCACTGGCGTTGTGGCCACAAGCTTTGCGTTACCTCGGGCTGACGCGCTCCTTCAGCGGACATTTCTGTTTTGGTATCCAACTTTCTGCGCAGAGGCAAAGACAGACGAGTTTTGAGTCAGAACATTGTCTTAGCTTACTTTTCACTGAGGCTTCTTCAATTTGGATAAAAATTTTACTTTATAAAAGAGTAGCATGATCACGTGAAGTCATTTACAGAGGTTATTTTATCTAACGTCAACTTTGGGAGGAAGGTATTCTATAAGGAATTTGACAAAAAGTTGACAATGGTGTGCCTTATAAAGGTGATGAGACTTGCCCATGGTCTCATGGCCATAATTTAAATCACATTTATTTGACTCCTGAGCTCATGTTCTTTTCATGATGTTACAGGTCTTATTATTATCATCATTTTATTGTTATTGTTATTACAAAAGTAATAACTAATTGTAGGCAATTTTAAAAAATAAGAAGAAAAAATACCTCACCCATAACCCAAACATTTCAGTTCTCTTTAGTTTTTTTTTTCCCCCAAACCAGTTTCTTCTATATTTACATGGCTATGAATATACTGCATAGATTATTTTGTATTACTTGGAAAGATTTTAAATTTTCTTTTGGGAGAGAGAAAAAAGAGTTTAAATGATACAAAAGAAGCTGAAAGTAGAAGGAAATATAAGCTTGAAGAAGTGGAAGAAATATTGAGAGTTAAGAGGTGTTGCAAACCCAAGAACATGTCAATCATTATAATTTATTTTGAAACTTTTTTTTTTTGCAACCTTAAAGAAACAGCATCCTGTCACTGCCAATACTCAGAAGACACACCTCCCATGTTCAGTAAAACCTCCAGAGTCCCAGCAAGTTTATGTTAATTTTCCTACTTTCCACATCAGTCAAAGATTATAACAGCTAAGATATCATAACTTTTGGGTCCCTTTCACTAGATAAGAAAGTAATAATTTAAGAGTGAAGTTGTATGGCCTATATTTGTGATAATTTATTTAATAATGAGATCTTGTTAAAGTCATCCAGTAATGGCACTATAATAAAACTAGGAAAAAAATGGATTCTATTCCACAAGATTTAGAAACTCCTTCTAAACTTTTGAGGTGGCAATCAGGAAGCAACGACTCCTCGGTAAATCTGAACTAAAGTTAATATTCAAAGAGTTAATTGTTAAAATGAATTCATCGGCTTCATTGCTTCAAAAAGTGGAACGCCTTATTTCAGTTATGCACTCTGAAATCCAACCCAGGAAGGTGTTAGAACTTGAGGAACCTTGAGAAGTTCCAGTGCACTTTCTGCCATCCAGCTGCCTTTAGAAATGATTTTTTTTTTAAACTGGTGCACCTTCTTTTAGCTTATACAGAGTCTTTGATGATTCAGCAACAGAATAAGGCAGCCCCCCAAAATTGATCTATGTTGTATCTACCAAGAATTATCAGAAGTGTGATTTGAACTACGTAGGACTAACAACAGGAGTAAGTGCTTTGTCCAAGGCCATGCGTGTCAGCAGAGGTATCAGTAATGCATGCTCAGTTGAGAAGGTGTAAATCACAGTTGATGGGCGAAACCAAAGCAGGAAACCTAACTGTTGGCCAGATGTTGGAGGAATAATCCAAATTCACACATTTGAGAGTGAAGTGGGCTCAAGAACAAAATATGGGCCATAGATCACAAACAAGAATTGGCAAGAGATGGTCACCATACTGACAAGCGTCTTGTTATCTTAGGTACCTGTTTTTTTAGCTCCAGTAGAATGAACTGTCACCCTTCTGTGGCCATATGGAACTGTCTCCAACCACTGAGATCAACGTAGGTAATTGGGTAAAGCCCAGATACCAAGGTTGATAAATGATTAATATGTAAAGATAGGTGAATGACAAATATTTTAAATAATATAAGTGATAGAAACATGACAAAAATCAAGCCACAATCACTGGGGTTTAGGAAGTGATAATGAAATACCTTGAAGCAGCCTTTGGGCAGGTTAATAATTTCCCACTCACTTAGACTAACCACTTTCCTGCCAGCCCTCTTCCACCCAACCAGAAGCAGTGTGCTTTTTTAACTGATTTCATTTTATCTGCTACATATCACAGCAAAAAGTCTTTGAAACATTATAGGTTTCTCTACAGTTATATTTCATTCATCTTTTTAGATGATACAATTTTGTGACATATATTCTATCATTGTATGCATCTCTCTTATTTTAGACTCTTCTGTTTATATCTTATTTCCCTAACTGATTATAGTCTTCCTGTGAATAGAAATCAAGACTTGGAGTTTTCGTTTCTCCACCAATGTTGATATAGGGCCCTGCAGACAGTAATTGCTATAGAGATGGTGGTCAATTGGAGGAGAATCAATAATTACCTTTAAATGACTTTTTTTGGCATATTGTCCTCACTACACTCCTGTTTTCAGTATAAATTGCCTTGACAGTTTTTTTTTTGTTGTTGTTGTTCTTTTTTGAAAGAAGGGGACAAGATATATATGCACAGACAGGCATTAATGGACCTGCGGTTAATCCTGTGACCTATGAAACCATCTACTTCTTTAGTTGATGATAAAGTAATTTGTATGGAGACATTTTGTAAACCATTAAGGCCCCTTGTAAACAATCATTTTTATTTGATTAAAATTATGTGAGCTGATGATTGCTTTGTAGAATTATTTTCAATTCTATTATTATCTGTAAAATATTGTTTTAAAATTCAGACGAATATATTTTGATCTTTATACATAAGAACAGTCTAGGTTCCTAACAAAACAATGTTAGAATTGGAAGTTACTACAATAGTTGGCAAGAACTGCCATAACAAAGCACCATAGCTTGGGGAACTTGGACAGCAGAAATAATTTTCTCATAGTCCTGGAGGCCGGGAGTCCAATAGCAAGGTGCAGGCGAGGCTGAATACCTCTGCATTGATTGACAGATGACCACCATCTTGCTGTGTTCTCATATGGGCTTTTCTCTTCATGCCCTAATCCCTTTTGGGGATTCTTTTGGGGATTCTTTGGTGCCTCTTGCTTTGGTCACAAGGGCACCAGTTCTACTGTATCAGGGCTCCACCCTTATGACCTCACTTATTCTTAGTTACTTCTTTCAAAGTCCTACATCCAATATAGTCACATTGGGAGTTAAGGCTTCAAATATGAATTTTGAGGGGGCACAATTCAGTCCATAACAGTGAATTTATGGCTTAATCCAGTCCCCACATTTTATAAATGAAGGAACTGAGATCTGAAAATAGGCAGTGCCCAGCAAGTCAAGGACAGAATCAAGGCAGAGCTGGTAGCCCCAGCTCCAATCTAGCCATCTTTTGCCTTTCTCTGTTGTGTTTTTCTTTCTCCAATTTCCATCCAGCTAGTACACAATCAAAACAGGACACTTCAATGTGTTTATTTCCATCCTCAGACCCTCAAGAATGTTTGTGGGGAAATAACTTAAGCATCATTGAAATTAAACTAGTAAATATAGAATTCTGCTGATAAGACTAATGTGTTAATGATAGGCTTTGTACTTTTTTTGTGACTTCTAAGATGTAAGGTGTAATGTGTGTGTTCATATGATAAAAATATCAGATTTGGACATGACTACTTGTTTTGTTAGCCTTTTTTCAAATATGAAAAAGGACAAATGAACAAAAAGAAGAGAGAAGAAAGAATCGAGTATGTTCATGCAGTTAAACACAGTTCACCTAAAAAGTAGACATGTACCTTCAAACACATATCCCTAGTTTACACGACTGTTTAACGTTTGGCTCAACATAGGCATGGACACTTGGTTTGGGATGTGGTGAACACATGTGGGAATTCCTGGTCACCCCCTGCCCATCCTTGTCCTCCTTCACTGAAACATCCTCTTTTCATAGCCAAGCCGGTCCTGCCCACCACCCTCAGCACTTCTGCAGGAATGGTGACCCAGTGACCCACCCTCCCTTGCAGCTTGGTGTGGAACTGTGACTATGTTCCAGCAAAAAGATAACAATTTCTTTTCCTTATCCTTTCCAATGTCTGGAATGCAGAACAAATGACTGGCACTCAAGCAGTCATATTGCACTATGAGAGAAAAGGCACATTCTGAGGACGACTGTCACCAAACGGGAGGAGCGTCTACTTGTCACACTTACATGGATCTGTCCCGTCTAGCTCTCTACCCCTGAGGAAGGGGAGGGGATCAACCTCTCACTTCCTGTTACTTCAGGGTTTCTGACACATACAGACCAACCCAACCTGACATATTCAGCAGGCCTTTAGCATGTAAAGTAGTTACAAGCTCAGCAGCAGACACTTTCTGTACTTTTCTGTATGAGTGCAGAGTATTTTAATTGCTTTAGTGGGTTAGCCTGGGAGCAAAGCCACCACTTAATACATCATTCAGTTACTAAAATTTCAAGTGACAAGCTATTCCCCCCACCCATGGAACTTAATCTTCTTGTATAAAATTGTTTTGATACTTAGAGACCTGGAAATCATTTCAAATATTCTCCAAAGAACAGGAGAACAATGTTATGTATTTGTCTATTTGAGTGGACAAAATATACACTAGTTTAAAAAGGGCACAACATAAGAGAGATTGTGGTCAGTGGTTGTTGGGGGAAGGAGGCTTCTGTTCACACATTTAGTCCTGCTGGCAAATTGGGGTCATCTTTAATTTTGGCCAGGACTCCTTTTCAAAGATCTCATCCCCATTTGTCTTTGGTTCGCTTACTACAGTACTGAGCCTTTACTCAATTGTAAATTATTTCGTAAGTTTATTATACCTCATGTTTTTAGACATTTAACTCTTTGCGGATTATTAGAAATGATCATCAATGTGCCCTAGTGGTTCAGATGGTCAAGCGTCTGCCTGCAACGCAGGAGACACGGGTTTGATTCCTGAGTCAGGAAGATCCCTGGAGAAGGGAATAGCAAACCACTCCAGTATTCTTGCCTGGAGAATTCAATGAACAGAGGAGCCTGGTGGGCTACAGTTCATAGGGTCACAAAGAGTTGGACAAAGCTGAGTGATTTACTTTCGCTTTTTTTGATGTGCTACAAACTTCCTTAAAATGTTTTGAATTCTTAGGTTCCAGTTAGTCCATCCACATTCCCACCAGCAGACAAAAGATGAGGCAAAGGATGCCAAGCTTCCCTTTAAAAAATTACTGGAAATTGTGCACAATACTTTTACAGAAGAAAAGCACACCATAATTTTTGATATTCAAGTCATCCCTCATCAATGTTAAACATCATTATATAGCATATGCAGTATTTCTTTGGCGAATAACAGACATTTTCTTCAAAAAATTTCTTTTTGGTATCTTCTTACCTAAAAGCATCATTTTTTCAAACTGTGACACTGTACTATGCAAAAAATATTGTTTTTTCTCTTTTCTTAAAAAATTGAATAAAGCGTCAACATTGTTGAATTTTGAGAACTAGTTAATGTGGAGTTAGACCTTTATATTTGAGCTTACAGTAAAGCCAGAGATTAGCTGAATCTCCAGCATTAATGAAGGAAACACAAGGCACAGAAGAGGTGCTTAAAATAATTAGCTTCTTCTTTTTTTTTTTTTTTTCTGCATCCAGGTGTTGAACTTTGTTCTCTGAGTTTCTTTCTCCGCAGGAGCGGTGGTCTGCTATAAGTAGTGGCAACATGATGGCATCTCCCATTGAGAGACACTTGTACCACTTAGAGGTGGGGAAGATGCTCTAAGAAAGGTGGGCACTTCTGCTGTGAGCTGCTTTGTGCAGGTCTAAATATACCCCACATCTGCATAGACAGGAGAGATGCTTTGGCAGCATGTCTTAGCTTCAGTCTTTGTAGGAATTTGTGTTGAACATTTTAAGAGACACCCTTGACATGAAGTTCAAAATCCGTGTTGACTGTGCTTTACAAAAATAAAGTTTTTTTTTTAATGTTTAAATGAGGTTGGTTCATCTCATAAAATTAATACTTTTTCTTCTCCCTAAGACAAAAGCAAGAAGTGAAGGATAGTTTGGTAGATCCTGAGAGTCAAATTAGGAGACATGAACTTGGTTTGTTGGTCTCTGGGGTGTAATCATAGATTGTCAATAAATAATACACTTGATCTTAGCCAAAAGGCCGAGAAGCGATTGTCAATAAATAATAATTCAACAGAAGATGTAGGCGAGAAAGACTGGACTTGCAGTGGAGTTTAGGATAGGTTGCAGGTTGGATCAGGGGCAATAAGTTCAGATAGAACTAAAGAGAAGACCCCCATGAGCCTAGACTTGTACATCTAATTTTTATGACACATTTTGGGAAGAAGTTTCAGTGGAGTTATGGATAGGGAGAATAGAAGATGAAAAAGCCCTTGAGGAATAGGTGTGATTTTGAATGTGTAAAGTGCTATAAGATACTCTTAAAGGTGTCCTGGAAAAGTTTGAGATTCAGGAGAGGTAGAGTGGAGAGAATCTG
This sequence comes from Cervus canadensis, assembly GCF_019320065.1. Lineage (NCBI taxonomy): Eukaryota > Metazoa > Chordata > Mammalia > Artiodactyla > Cervidae > Cervus > Cervus canadensis. The sequence continues at coordinate 4,703,391 of NC_057400.1, read as the reverse complement.
ATTGAGGAATACCCAATGAAGTGGGAAGTGGTGGCAATCCTGGGCTAAGAGGAAAGAGGACACCATTCTAACCAAGGAAAATGGAATTAATGGAAAATCAGGGCTCAAGAAGCTTATTTGTGACTGATGGTAAGGAATCTACCAGGACTTTAACAAGTGGAGCAATAATGGGGCAGTTGGCAGAGACAATGGGGATGCTAGGGAGCAGAAGGATAGCCACAGGGCAGAACAGAGGTGCCTTCTTAAATAAAACATTGGTGAGCTAAGGAGGACTAGAAAATGCAGGCACCACGTCAGGTCAAGAGGAGGGACATGGACAGAACAGTGGGCTGGAGAAGCAGTGCAAGATGGGGTGAGGGTGCAGAGACAGCAACTTTATCATGCAGTTTGCACTTGCCAAGAGACCAAGGGTCAAGATTCCAAGGGAGATTAAGGTAGAGAGGAGAAAGCTCACATGGTGCCCTCCGCAATGGAAAAGTAGAAGATCCCATCATTTCCTGAGATTGAATAGGATGGTGAAGTGTGGATAGAGGACAATTGTGGGAGGGCGGCAGTTTTGAGATATCACAGGGATATAGGTGACAGCAACCAAAACAAAACCCCAAACACCAGAAAATGCAACGAAAACAAAACTCAGGCAGACACAGCTTGTGATCCTTTTCTGTCACACTGGAAACATGATGCAAAATGGGCAGGGGGGATTACTCAGTTGGTGTAGAATTTGTGAGCCAGACTCATTCATTCATTTATTCGATGAATATTATTGAATATTTACTGTGTGCAAGGCATTTCCCCAAGTTCTGGATGTTTGTCAGAACCCAGAAAACAGAACCCAGTCTTGAGTCTCAGGACTTCATATCCTAGAACTGGAGGAAGATTAAAAGCAACAGATGACAAGCAGGTGTGATAAGGAGTCATGGGAACCAAAGCATCTGATCCCATCTGTAGGGTAGGGTCAATGAAAGGAGTACAGGGCATAAGCTGAAGCCTGAGAATGACAAACTGATCATATACAACAGAACCACAGAGTTCAGTTAAAGGGTCTGGAAGGGAACTGGAGAATACTGACTGAACTTAGAGGGTGGTGGAAGGGGGATAGAGAATGAGAAAATGGGGTACAGAGGGTGATTTCTCCCTATAAGAGGGAAAGGCTGGGATAAGCTACATGGGCAATAAGAAAAGGACACTGCTGTGGAGGCAGATATTGGATAAAGGAGAGGAATTAAAGAAATACAATTGATCTTGGGGTTGCTTTCAGGAAACGGGGACTAGGGCAAAGGAGGGCAAGTCCTGGCTCCCCAGGAGGTTGGCTTGTATTGAAACAGAAAGAATGTATATCTTGGAATCATATGCAGGCTTGAACCACAACTCTGCATCAAATTTCCTGAATCTCAAAGTACTCATCTTAAAGATGATTGTCATAAATTTTGCAAGTTTTGGTAAGGACAAAATAGGATGGTTTAAGAAAAAAAAGTACTTGGTAAATTAACTTGCAAAACAATTCTCTTTTGACATAAAGATGCTTCTTAGAGCATTTATGAGAAGAATACCTGTGTTCAGCCACCAACAAAACTCATCATCACAACTTTTCTTTTTCCAAAGAAAGGGGAGAAGCATTAGCTTTGCAATTTCACATCTCAAACACAGACCAAAACATGGTTGACAAGCATTTGTTAGGCCAGCAGGAGGACACTGGGCATTTATGATCTGAGAAGAAACACTTTGGGGTGTACCATACTGTGGCAAGCCCAATCCAGTATAAATTAGAATTTAATAATTTTTACAAGAGCATTCAGGAGTTTCATACAGTCATGGCATGTTCACTCTATAGTATTGCTCTTCTCTGGAATTTGCTTTTCTGTCTTTATTTCCCTAAACTCTTTATTTTCTCCCACCACCCACATACCTTACACCCCAAACTCACTCACAACAGCACATCCAAAATTCTTCACAATAGGTAAAGTAGGTACTTTATTGTCTTAAGCAACTTGAGTGAGACTCAAAGCAAGATATTTCAAAATCCTTGGGCATTAGCCACGCCATATAAGAAATATGTTTTATTTATATACAGATCAGGAACTTGACTGTACATAGTTCTGACTTACTTTAGGTTTTGCTTAGATCTATGATATGCTCTTTGCTTTTTTTCCCTCCTTAAGTTTCTCATTTTAGAAGCTAGGTCAAATTGGGCCTAAGATCAGTCTGAGCTGATTCACCATGGATGGACCTAGAGACTGCCGTACAGAATGAGGCAAGTCGGAAACAGAACAATGTCAGATAATACCGCTCATGTGGCATCTAGAAAAACAATGCAGATGAACCTGTTAGCAAGGCAGAAATAAAGACACAGATGTAGAGAACAAGCTTACGGAAACCAAGGCAGGGAGGGGGTGGAATGAACTGGGAGGTTGGGATTGAGTACTCTGGTGAAAATGGATGAGTAATGAGAACACCCTGGATAGCGCCGGGGACTTAGTGCTCTGAGGTGACCTAAACGGGAAGGAAATTCAAAATAGGTTACATGTGTATGTATAGCTGATTCACTTTGCAGGACGGTAGAAACTCACACAGCATTGTAAAGCAGCTATACTCCAATAAAAGGTAGCAAATAAAATAAATAAAATCCTTTGTTTATTAATGTAGAGGTTGGTTGATTCATTCAGTCACTCAGCAAATGTATATTCATGGAACAAACACTTGCGCTAGATGCACATGGAGAGACACTCTAAGACTCACCTGGAATCAGAGAGCTTGCAGTCCAGTGAAGTGGGAGACTTGAGAGAGGAAGGGCGGAGCCTGGGAGAAGAACAGCAGTGGTGACAGGCAGCCCTGGCACAAGGGGAAAAGGTGTGGGGATGCCTGGGCTGAGATGAGGATGACTGGGGTCAGAGTTGCAGATTCAGAAGAGGCAGCATGGGACATGTGACAGGCAGAGTCCACAACTTCTGCAAAGTATTTAAGGTGAGAGTTTGGTTAGTGTGTAGAGGTTAGACCTCAGAGCCTTTTATTTAGGGGGCACAGGGAACCACAGTCAATGTCCTGTGATAAACTATAATGGAAAATGATATAAAAAAAATGTACATACATATATGAGCCAGTCATGTCCAACTCTTTGCAGCCCTACAGACTGTAACCAATCAGGCTTCTTGTGGGTTACAGTCCTTGTAAAATTCCTTATCCATGTAATTTTCCAAGCAATATTGGAGTGGGTTGCTATTTCCTACTTCAGGGGATCTTCCTGACCCAGAGATCAAACCCACGTCTATTTGCATCTCCTATATTGGCATGTGGATTCTTTACCACTGTATCACCTAGGAATCCCATGCACACATACACATACACACGCACACACACAAACACAAAAAACAGTCACGTTGCTATATAGCAGAAATGAACACTACACTTTCAATCAATTATACTTCAAAAAAAAAAAAGAATATACTTCCCAGAGAATCCAACCTGAAACAGGTTGATAATTCAGTACTTTGAATAAATCAATATTGAAACTAAATTATTTTTCTGTTGCAAAAAAAAAAAAAATGGAATTGGGGGAACTGAAGTGGGGGCACCATCAGGAAGAAACTTCTGCTCTATGTTGAAGGGCTTGAACTTTTATCACATAGGCAAAAATGAGTTGATATATTTTAAATAGTGGGGTTACACCAGGAGATCAGTATTTTAGGAAGTTCACTTTGGCAGAAACGGGGAGAAAACACAGGAATGGAGAGGGGAGATACATTATATTACTTAAGGAAATCATTTCATGGTTCATGAAATTAGCATGCTAAGTTCTAACACTAGGGTTCAATAGAATGCTGAGAGTTCCCTTCCCTGAATTTCTTACAAAATTAAAATAAAAACAAAATGTTGTAGAGTTTTTTTTTTTTTTAAACAAAGCAATATCTGGGATGACTTTCAGGTCTTTCTGTCATTCTGACCTTAGTGTAAATGTGTCCCATCCTTCTGCTATTCTCCAAGCTTAGAAGAAACTGTGGCCTCTCAGTGAGAGGCTGAGTTTCAGCAGTGTGATAACATGAGTAGGATCATTTTAGAACTCAAGTCACTGACAGAAGAGCATGCTGAAGTCTGAACAACGGAGAACAGGATGAAGGTTTGCCTGCCTAGAACACATGGAGTGTCAAGGGTCCGGCCAGATCTAACCCACCCATCATTTCTCTGCAGACTTGACCATGCTTACTGAAACGATCTGTTAGGGTGAATTTTACTATTACTAGTAATTTCATTACCATCCTCAGAAAGGCACCCTACTGAAACCTGAGGACAAGGAATTACAGACTGGAGAGGTGGGCAGACAGCATTCTCTCCTCAGAGTCCTAAACACCTACAGCAACTAGGAAATAAAACCTTTTTGCTCTCTCCCTGAATTAAAGCCTTCACTCAAGTAAAGTGAGCAAATGGACACTCACTTCTTTCACAATAGATGTTTCCCTATTGGACACTATAATTATAAAGGTCAGGTTTACCTGTAAGTTCAAAGAAATTTAACAGTGCAGAATAGTATGCATTGGACAATGTCCGAGCACTGGTCTTGCACGCATGATGTGGGCAGGCTCACAAAGCACGTGACCCAGCACAGTTAACCAGTGCTTTTTATACTCATCAACTCAAAGAATTAATATGGATTATCTGAAGTGAAGTTGATGTGCATTGTAAATTAACCAACTCACCAAATGACTTATAATGTGCACTCTTAGCAATCAATCAGCTCCTTCAATTGATTAATTCATTTGCTCACTCATTCTGTAGTTATTTATTGAGCATTTTCTTTAAGTGCTGGGAACTGAGATATACTGATACATCTTCTGAGTCTAAAAATTATTTTACATTCATTAATGTCGTCATTGCTTTGCTCAGCAATAATTTATCATCACCGACCTGATGAAGAATGAGAACATTCTTGGATCTTTCCATCAATGATGGAGAGTCAGATGACGCATGACCAGAATGGCACTAAGATGAAGGAGAACAGGATCACGTGCAGTGCTGCAGGGATGAGGGCGTTGATCCAGAGTGAGGGAATCAGGTTAGGATCTGCAGAGGGCTAACAGCTGATTTGAACTTTGAGAAATGTGGTGATTTTGACATTTAGCAAAAAGGAAGGAGATCAGTATGGACAAAAGCATGGAAATTGGAAAGCAGAGCTTGGATAAGGGAAACAGTAAGTTGTTTCTTTTTTAATGGTCTGGGCATAGCATGTAGGAAGAGAAGTAATAGGAAATAAGTTTGGAAAAAGTCTACTGCAGAAAAAACTTGGAGACCTTGAATATTAGGCTGAGTATTTAGATTTTACACGTTTTTCTCAATGAAAATTGTTAATATTTGGCTAAATCTATGCTCCATGAAGGACTTCCCAGGTGGCACTAGCGGTAATGAACCTGCCTGCCAATGCAAGAGACACAAGAGATGCAGGTTTGATCCTTGGGTCAGGAAGATCCCCTGGAGGAGGGCATGGCAACCCACTCCAGTATTCTTGCCTGGAGAATAGCATGGACAGAACAGCCTGACAGGCTCAGGCACGCGTGCACATGCACAGATGTGCATGTGCACACACAAGTATAAACTTGCATGTGAGAACACACTCATGTGCGCACATGCACATAGATATAATCTAGATTAAAATGGAACCCACTGGATAGTAGGAGGCTGGGTGGGAATGAGTGTGGCAGTCAGACCTCCGGTAAGTGAGCTGTGTGTAGAGAGCAGGCACGGGAGCCAGAGGGGCAAGGCTGGCTGGGGTTTGGCGCTTTCATTATTAGCCTTCATTATTTTCTTCAGCAGCCCCAACCCTGATGGGGGAGTGTGGGGAGGAGGCAGTGCTGCCTTAATGGTGATGGGGAAGAAGGAGCCCAACCTAGAGCTCTGGGCGATGACCAGGGTGACCGAAGCTGCTTCCTTGCCATTTGCCCTTTGACTTGTTGGTCTTTTTGGCCGAGAGGATGATGGAATAATCAAGAGTTTGGGGAGAGTTTCAAAATGGATTAAAGGCCAACATGTAAGACTGGATACTGTAAAACTCCTAGAAGAAAACATAGGTAAGACATTCTTTGACATGAATTGTAGCAATATTTTTTTTGAACTGTCTCCTAAAGCAAGGGAAACAAAAATGAAAATAAACAAATGCAGCCTACATAAACTTAAAGGCTTTTGCACAGCAAAAGAAATCATCGACGAAATGAAAAAACAGCCTATTGAATGGGAGAAAATGTTTGCAAATGATACGACTTACAAGGAGTTAATATCCAAAATATAGAAACAGTTCAGACAACTTAACACAGACCAAAAAAAGGCCCAATTAAAAAAAGGGGCAGAGGAACTGAATAGACATTTTTCCAAAGGAAACATGCATATGGCCAACAGGCACCTGGAAAGAAGCTCAGCATGGTTAATCATCAAAGAAATGCAAATTAAAACCACCTCACACCTGTCAGAATAGCCATCATCAAAAAAGAACACAAAAAGCAAATGCTGGTGAGGAAATGAAAAAAAAAAGAAATCTGTATACAGTCGGTGGGAATGTAAAGTGGTACAGCCAGCATGCAATACAGTATGGAGGTTTCTCACAAAATTAAAAACAGAACTATCACATGATCCAGCATACATCTGAACAAAACAAAAACACTAATTTGAAAAGATAACTTCATCCCAATGTTCACATCAGTACCACTTACAGTTGCCAAGATATAGAATCTATCTAAGTGTCTATCACCAAATGACAGATAAAGATGTAATATATAGATACACATATATAAAGGAATACTACTCAGCCATAAATAAATAAATTTGCCATTTGCAACAAACTGAATGAACTTGGAAGGCATCATGCTAAGTAAAATGAGACAGACAGAGAAAGACATAAACACTGTATTGATATCACTTATATGTGGAATCTAAAAAATACAACAAACCATTAAATATAACAAAAAAGAAGCAGACTCAGAGATATGAGAACAAGCTAGTGGCTCCCAGTGGGCAGATGGAGGGAAGGAGGAGGGGCGAAATAGAGGTAGAGATTTAAGAGGTACAAAGTACCACGTTTAAAATAGAAGAGCTACAATCACATTGTACAATACAGGGAATATAGCCAGGCTTTTATAATTATAAATAGACTATAACCTTTAAAAATTGTGAATCATTATGTTAAGTAACTGAAACTTACATAATTCTACAGCTCAATTTAAAAAAAGAATTTGGGGAGAGTTTAATCTTACTACATTCTAGATCTTTGACTCCAGCAAACAATTAAAGTTCAAGATCTCTGAGCCTGTTTCCTTATCTGTTAAATGGGGACAATGCAGTTGTTTTTATTACATAAGTTAGGGTATTATAAAGAGCCTAATAGCATTTATCAGTGTAAGGACTTGATAAAGGGTAAGTGTTATTATCATTATTGTTATTATTACTACAAGTTTAAATGCCATAAACACATTACAGGGTTTCCCAGATAGCACTAGTGATAAGGAATCCACCTGCCAATGTAGGAGACGGAAAAGACATTGGTTCGATCCCGGGGTCGGGACATCGATTCCTAGAGTAGGAAAAGGCACTCTGCTTCAGTATTCTTGCCTGGAAAATTCCCTGGGCAGAGGAGCCTGGTCAGCTATGATCCATGGAGCTGCAAAGAGTCGGATGGGGCTGAGAAACTGAACACAGGCACATTACATCAAAAATATTTTATGTAACAGGCGGCCTGGAATCATCAAGATGATTGACCAAGAACATTTACAGATTTATGCATTTACACATCTATAATTTTCCCACATTTGCCTTTATTGGATACTTCTTGTCTGCATTTTTCAATTTGCTTGAATTCTTTCTGTATAAAGTTTCTAACTCCTAAGAAGACCATTATTTCATATTAAGTTAAAAATATAGTGTTTATCCCAAGTTTCTAGGTTATTAGCAAAACTTCACGTCATACTGACTAATGAAGTATCTCTCTGTGATTTTCCCCCGAGTGACATTGTCCCAAGCTAACAGTCTTTTAAACATGTTTAAATTAATCCGTGAGCCTATCAAATTGATTTTAATAAAATCTTTTGTGAATATTTCTATTTCTAAATGACACATTTCAAATATATGTGCATATCAGGTTATGTGCAGTTGTGTACAACATCCACATGTACACAGTCCTAAACAGATGTGCACATCATTTGTCCCTGCCCCATCTACTAATCCTGCCATCTTACCACAGAGCAATCATATTTGTTTGGCATCAGTTGACCAACACAATCCACTATTTTTGTTTTCCTTTGTACTGTTCAAGTAGAAAAAAAAAAGTTATTTTCTTGCACTTTCTCCCTCAAGAAGCATATATAGACTTTTTGCATGTTAATTGCTATATTTGATTTGCCAGTGTTGATTTATAAGGTGATGAGCTTTTAAAGACATTTCCCACAGGACATTTGTTTTCTTTGACACTGTTTTGCTGCTAGACTCTGAGTGTTTTTGTTACCCAAGGCCATGATCATTGCTGATTTTATTAATTGGTTGATGCATAAGAATTTATTTTGAATAAATACTGCCAAGCTTATAGCAAGTGTCTTTTTTTAAGGTCATTTTGTAGATTATCATCTTATCTGGTTTCTCCTAAGCAATTAAAATAAGAAAGTCTATTAAAATTAAACTTTGAACAAAGATTTCAGAGTCATCAATATGTAATAGGGTATGCTTTTCAAAAGTGTCAATGGATTGGTTTCAGATTTTTCTGCAGAAGCATGTTTGTTATGACTTTGGAATTATCCTTAAAAATACTCTTATTTGCCATCCTTATGCAGTTCTACTTCCCTGGTGGCTCAGATGGTAAAGCATCTGCCTGCAATGTGGGAGACCTGGGTTCAATCCCTGGGTTGGGAAGATCCCCTGGAGGAGGAAATGGCAACCCACATCAGTACTCTTGCCTGGAAAATCCCATGGACGGAGGAGCGTGGTAGGCTACAAACCAAGGTGTTTCAAAGAGTCGGACACGGCTGAGCGTCTTCCCTTCCCTTCCCTTCCCTTCCCTTCATACATTTCTAGGTACTTTGGCAGAAGACAGGTAGCAGTTACTATTATTATTTTTATGAAAAAGTTTTGACGTCTACATATGTGTATTTAATCCTGGCTTGATCACCTAGGAACTGGATGGACAGACTAAGTCACTCAGCATCTGTGAGATTTGTATCCCTCCCCTGTAAGATGGAGAGAGTGATGCCTCTTCATCCAGTGCCGAGAGTTCCCAATGTGTGTTCACAAAAACAGCAAGTGCGTCAGTTATTCAGACTTCCGCTTATGGTCACAACTGTCCAGGTGCTTCTGTTTCAGGTCAGGAGCCTCCTGTTAGAAGAATCTGACCTTTTTCCAAAGTGATTCCTCAGACTCTCCTTGGCTGTTCCGCTTCCATTCTGTTTGGGACCTTGCTTCACACTTCGTCCGGGAAAGAAATATACCAGTCGGGAAGACTTAGCCTCTCCTCCGGTCAATCTCTGACCATGCTTGCATGCCTACTCACACCTGCCTCTCTGTGGCATCTCCACCAACACCCCCATCACCTTCACCTGTAGCCTGGCTCAGTTCTTCCTCCACACTCGAGGTCTTTACTCCCTCAGGTTCACTCTCTCTTCTGCATCTTTTGTTTCTTCTCTATGCGTCATTGTCATTGGGCTAAAAACAAGTACCGGTATAGTCCAGTTGTAAATAAACCCTTCAGTGATCCAATGTCCTCCTTTACCTGCTACATTTTTCTGTTGCCCTTTTCAACACATCTTTCCAAAGGAGTTGATCACTCACTGTACTCTTTCTTCATTTAGATCCTCACTTCTTTATTTCACATGCTTTATAATCTCATGAGTCTAATTCCTGGGTCAAATACCCTTAACTTCTCTCTTTACATTTTCCACTTAACTTCTCCACTTTACATTTTATGCCCTTATCTTCCATTACCTATCAGTAGCATTTAATGTAATTAACCATCCTCTTTGGAAACACTCTACTTTCTTTTTTTTTGAAAATTATTTATTTCCCATCAGCAGACGAATGGATAAGGAAGCCATGGTACATATACACAATGGAATACTACTCAGCCATTAAAAAGAATTCATTTGAATCAGTTCTAATGAGATGGATGAAACTGGAGTCCATCATACAGAGCGAAGTAAGCCAGAAAGATAAAGACCAATACAGTATACTAATGCATATATATGGAATTTAAAAGGATGGTAACGATAACCCTATATGCAAAACAGGAAAAGAGACACAGATGTACAGAACAGACTTTTGGACTCTGTGGGAGAAGGCGAGGGTGGGATGTTCTGAGAGAACAGCATTGGAACTAGTGTTTATTACCATTTTAAAGTTGACATAGAGTTAATTTACAGTGTTGTGTTAGTTTCAGGTATACGGCAGTGATTCAGTTATTTATATATACATATGTATTTATTTTTCTTTTTTAGATTATGTTCCACTTTAGGATATCACAAGATATTGACTATAGATCTCTGTGCTCTACAGTTTGTCCTGGCTGTTTACCTTATACATAGTGATGTGTCTATGTTAATACCATAAAACTTTATTTATCCCTGCCCTTCACTCCCCACTATTCTCTTTGGTAAGCATAAGTTTGTTTTCTATGTCTGGGCATCTATTTCTGTTTTGTAAATACATTCATTTGCATCATTTTTAAGATTCCACATGTAAGTAATGTCATATGATAGTTGTCTTTATCTGACTTACTTCACTTCATATGATGATCTCTAGGTCCATTCATGTTACTGCAAATGAAATTATTTCATTCTTTTTTATGGCTAAGTAATATTCCATCATGTGTGTGTGTGTGGGTGTATCAAGTCTTTTTATCCATCTGTCAATAGACATTTAGGTTGCTTCCATGTCTTGTCTATTGTAAATAGTGTTGCTATGAACATTGGGATGCATATATCTTTTAAAATTATGATTTTCTCTGTCTATTTGCCCCAGAATGGGATAGCTTGATCCTATGGTAACTCTATTTTCAGAGAATCTCTACACTGTTCTCCATAGCACTGTCACCCTCCTTATTTAACTTATATACAGAGAACATCATGCAAAATGCTGGGCTGGAGGAAGCACAAGCTGGAATCAAGATTGCTGGGAGAAATATCAATAACCTCAGATATGCAGATGACACCACCTTTATGGCAGAAAGTGAAGAAGAACTAAAGAGCCTCTTGATGAATGTGAAAGAGGAGGTGAAAAAGCTGGCTTAAAATTCAACATTCAAAGAACTAAGATCATGGCATCTAGTCCCATCACTTCATGGCCAATACATGGGGTAAAAATTGGAAACAGTGACAACCTTTATTTTCTTGGGCTCCAAAAGCACTGCAGATGGTGAATGCAGCTATGAAATTGAAAGATGCTTGCTCCTTGGAAGAAAAGCTATGACAGACCTAGACAGTGTATTAAAAAGCAGAGACATTACTTTGCTGACAAAAGTCTGTATAGTCAAATCTATGATTTTTCCAGTAGTCATGTATGGATGTGAGAGTTGGACCATAAAGAAGGCTAAGTGCTGAAGAACTGATGCTTTCAAATTGTGGTGTTGAAGACTCTTGAGAGTCCCTTGGACTGCATGGAGATCAAACCAGTCAATCCTAAAAGAAATCAGTCCTGAATATTCATTGGAAGGACTGAAGCTGAAGCTCCAATACTTTGCCACCTGATATGAAGAGTCTACTAATTAGAAGAGACCCTGATGCTGAAAAAGATTGAAGGCAAAAAGAGAAGGGGGTGGCAGAGGATGAGATGGCTTTATAGCATCACCCATTCAATGGATATGAATTTGAGCAAACTCTGGGAGATAGTGAAGGAGGAGGTAGTGAAGTGGGGAGCCTGTGTGCTGCAGTCCACGGGGTCATACAGAACTGGACACAACTTAGCAACTGAACAACGTCAAATGGTTCTTTTCTTTCTACAGTGGAAGAGCACTTGTGAAAGGGGTGGACTGCACTCTGGGAAATATTTGCTACCTGGTTATTCATCAAACATTGTTTTAGCTGATGGACAAGTGATTATTTCAGTAGTTGTTCTTTAAAAATCACAATTTTCTTATTAATTAAAATGTAACATCTACCATATATCAATTTGCAGTTACATGTTTTGTTTTTACCAGTGCTGTTTTGTTCATTGTTGTATGTATTAATGGGCCAGTACCACTACTTTACAACCATTGTGTTGATTTAAAATGGTGAAAAACAAATTATCTGTCATTATTATCTCTCCATTTTCCTAGGGAATTTTCACACAAATATTTTTCCATATAAAGCTCAAAAAAAATTTCCAGTTTATAAAATTGGAATCTTGATTGCCATTACAGTAAGATAACTTATCGGTTTGGGTGGAATTGTCCTTTTTATGATATTGAATGTCTTCCAGCCCAGGAATATGCTATGCCTTTCATTTTACTTATATTTTACTTTATGTCCTTTTATAAAATTTTATAGCTCTTTTCATATAGGCCCAGTAATTTGAAGTTAAATTTAATCTATATTTGTGGTTTTTACAACTTTTGATAACAGGATTTTCCTCTTTTCATACCTATTTCTAACATGGAATTGTTAGCATTAAAATCTATCTATTGAGCTTGTATTCAAACACCTTATGAAATTGTTTTATCATTTCAAATGTTTTTGATACTCTTTTGCAATTTCTAGCAAACCATCAAATAAGGATATTAGTGGTATATTTTGTTAGTGACCACAGGAATAGCTGCTGTTAATCATGACAACCTTCTTATTTCACTATTATTGCTATTTTTCTTGTAGGATATTATTAATTATACTTTGTGGTGTTTGGGGGGATTTCTATTCTTATTTTGCTAATGGTTTTTTTTTTTTTTTACTCTGAATGGCTTCTAAATTATGTTAGATGTTATTTTACCACATGGTAACATAATCATGTATTCTGATTTTTTTCCTCTTTAATGTGTTGGTAAAATTTTATGCTGACAAAATTGCTTAATACACAATCAGTAGTCATGGAACAAATTTTTCTTAGTTAAAATGTGACATTTAAAAGTATGATGCTATATTTAGTGTGAGTACAATTTTAATGTGATTACAATTTACCAGGGTTTTCTACAATTTATAAGAAAAATTTGCTCTAGTTTTCTGCGTTATCTTTGTCGAGTTTTGACATCACAATCTGTCTTAGGGTCAGTTCAGTTTAGTCACTCAGTCGTGTCCGACTCTTTGCGACCCCATGGACTGCAGCACGCTAGGCTTCCCTGTCCATCACCAACTCCCAGAGCCTACTCAGATTCATGTTCATTGCATTGGTGATGCTATTCAACCATCTCATCCTCTGTCATACCCTTCTCCTCCTGCCTTCAATTCCCAGCATCAAGGTCTTTACCAATGAGTCAGTTCTTTGCATCAGGTGGCCGAAGTATTGGAGTTTCAGCTTCAACATCAGTCCTTCCAATGAATATTTCCTTTAGGATTGACAGGTTGGATCTCCTTGCAGTCCAAGGGACTCTTCAAGAGTCTTCTCCAATACCACAGTTCAAAAGCATCGGTTCTTTGGTGCTCAACTCTCTTTATAGTCCAACTCTCACATCCATACATGACTACTGGAAAAATCATAGCCTTGACTAGATGGACCTTTGTTGGTAAAGTAATGTCTCTGCTTTTTAATATGCTGTCTAGGTTGTTCATAGCTTTTCTTCCAAGGAGCAAGTGTCTTTTAATTTTATGGCTTCAATCACCATCTGCAGTGATTTTGGAGCCCCCCAAAATAAAATCTATCACTGTTTCCATTGTTTCCCCATCTATTTGCCATGAAGTGATGGGACCAGATGCCATGATCTTAGTTTTCTGAATGTTGAGTTTTAAGCCAACTTTTTGACTCTCCTCTTTCAATTTCATTAAGAGGCTCTTTAGTTCTTCACTTTCTGCCATAAGGGTGGTGTCATCTGTGTATCTGAAGTGATTGTATTTCTCCCAACATCTTGATTCCAGCTTGTACTTCATCCAGCCTGACATTTCGCATGATGTACTCTGCATATAAGTTAAATAAGCAGGGTGGCAATATACAGCCTTGATGTACTCATTTCCCGATTTGGAACCAGTCACTTGTTCCATGTCCAGTTCTAACTGTTGCTTCTTGACCTGCATTTAGTTAAGATAATTAAAAGAAAATGTTGGTGATGGCAATGATAGTGATATTTAATACAGAATTCAGCTCCAAAACATTCTATATTTTATACATTTTAAAGTAATAGACTTTTATAATTTATGTTTTCTTAAAATGGGTTAATCTTATTGTTTTTCTTTTTAATTGCTAAGAAATTGTGTCTGACTCCTTTGTGACCCCATGGATTGTAGCCCACCAGGCTTCCCTGTGCATGGGATTTCCCAGGCAAGAATGCTGGAGTGGATTGTGATTCCCATCTCCAGGTGATCTACTTGACCCAGAGATCAAACCCACGTCTCTCACATTTCTTGCATTGGCAGGCAGATTCCTGGGGCAGGGCTTCCATGACAAGCCCGTGTGGATAAAATCTTATAAATTTATATTTTCATGAGAATAGCAGTTTTCTTTTTATAGAGCTGAGTGTATATTCTTTTATTACTATGAGCTTCATACACTTACAGGACTTTCTCATTCTTGGTATTGAATATTTTCACCTTTCTGTGTTGATTAGAATTGCCAGGAGGTTATAGACTGTTTTCCCTTTTAAAAAGGGCTAGGTTTTATAAAACATTTCTTTTAAATACTATGTTTTATTATTCAAGTTTATTTATATTATCTCTTTTTAGTTTTATTTCTATAAGTATTGCTATTATTTTATATCTATTATTAGTTTAGTAGTTATCTATTGTATAAATTTATTAGTTATCTAGTGTAATTTATCTCTATTTTTATTATCCTTTTCCTAGATTATGTTATATAGCTATTCAATTATTTTTTCCAGTTTTTCATCCTTCTCTTTATTTATAGGCTTGCCTATGAAAATAATAAATATTGCCCCCTGAGTACTATTTGCCCCGTAAGATGGGATAAACTAATTCCTTCTTTATAAATTTTCATTCCTGATTTGTCCCAGTTCTGGTATTTCTGGTATCCTTTTGGAGGACATGAATAAATGAATGAAAAAAAACCCTGTAATTTCACCTTAAATTTCTTCTTTGAAACTATTTTTTTAGAAGAATATTTCTTAATTTCCAAGTGGTAGATTTATTTTGATCATTGTTTGTTGTTTTTGAGGATTTCTTGTTATATTCTGTGTAAAGAATGCAGCCTTTATAATTTCTTTTTTTCTTTTAAAATGCTCAATAAACTTAATTTTTTCCCATTATTATTGATTCTTTCCATTATTATTGACTCTTTGCAGATAAGAAGCCAATCAGAGCATGGCAGGGTGGGAGGACTCTTCTCTGGAATTCTCAGAGAAGGTCACATTCACAACTCTCGTTATTTTTCCCATGAGCCTGACAGAGAGAGGCCGTCATGTGCCATGGGCCCAGCGATGCAATCCTCTCAACTACTGGTGCCATCTGCAGCTGTCTTTACTCTGAGTGTTCCCCATGAGCCTGTGGGTGGCCGTCTGACCTCCTGGGCAGCCGAGATGCTCACCTGAGAGGCGAATGTCTCCTCACTGAGATGCCGTGGATCCGTAGGTTCTTACCTAGACTCCGGCAGGCAGTCATAGGGTGGAGACAGGCCAGTAGGGCGGCAGATGAAGGGATCGCTGAGCATTTCCTGCTATCTTCTTTCTAAAGCAATTTAAATGGGGCATTTTCTCCTTGGTGTACATTCCTCCCCCTTCCTCCTCCTCTTTCTTCTCCTTCTTTGCTCCTCCACTCCTCTTCCCCTTCCTCCTCCTTCTCTACTTCCCTTTCCCCCTCCTCCTCCACCCGCTCCTCCTCCTCTCTCTCTCCTGCTTCCCGTTCACCTCCTCCCCTCCTCTTTACTCTTCTCCTCCTCCACCCCTTCCTCTTCTCCCTCCTCCACTTCCCTCCTCTTTCTTTTTCTCCTCCTCCTCCCCCCTTTCTTCTCCTTCTGATATGCTATCCTGCCTGATCTGATTGGTCCATCTTGCTTTTACTTTGGTTAATCAGTCTGCTTGGGTTACACTGACAATCCATGTCACATTGAGCCTCATATGTGAACTCTTCTGGGGGTCAGTGTCCCTGTCCCCACTTTTCCAGTCATGAGACGTGGTGGTGATATTTGCCACATGCCTAGCAAGGTTCATAATGAGCAGTTTCTATAGTCACTATTACTATTAATTACTTAGTCACTGGGGCAGTTTACTTCAGTTGAGCTGTCTCTGTATTTGAGTTAACCCTAATAATAAAGGGATCTCTACCTCCCCTTGACCTTGGAGATGCTGTTAAATATTCCAGACTAAATGTGTTGATGTGTGGATGGGGGACCATCTGACCCCATCTTGGCTGCTGGCTCCAGTTCTTTGACAAAACAAAACACCCCCAAAAATCTGTCACGAAAACTCTCTATAGAGGTCATTTGGAAATACAATGCTACAAACAATATCACAAAATGGATATTATTTAAATTCTGGCTTGGCCAGTGTTAGACCTTCAGTGTTATTTTAGCAATTTCAGCAGACCTGGGAGTGCAAATAGTTGTAATTAAAGGCTTCCAGTAACAGCCTGTCAAGTCCTTGTGTGTATCACGTTTGGCACAAGTTTCAAAGCTGAGAGTGATATCAAATAGACCATCTGTTGGTTTTCATTAGGTTTTCTCTCATCAACAGCACTATTAAATATAACTGAACCCATTTAAAAAAATTCCCTGACATCTGTGCTTTCAATTGGAACATTGATCAATATTAATAACAATGCTGCTTCACCTGAATTTATTATTAATGAAAAGTTAAATACAGCATAAATATCAATGTTTGCCCTACAATACCTTTAATAGTACTTAGCCAAACAAAGTCAGAGAAAGCGTGCTGTTTTATGAGTAGAATTAATGAAAATGCCTGGATACAAGTATTCCACTGAATCCCACTGGTGGCCAGCATATTTGCAGCATCTGGGCTTGCACATTTCTCACCAAAAAGACTTACCCTGAAAATTTTACCTGGCAAATTTTACTGTCCTTCAAGTACTGTCTTAGGCATGAGATCCTCTGGGAAGTCTTCCTTGTCTTTATCAGTATTGACTTACCCTTGCCTTTCCCCTCCTCTAGTCCTTGAACAAAAGACTTTGATCAAACTTTGCTTTCTTTGATGTTTGTCTCCCCAGGAAGAGCAGAATCATGCCTTATGTATTAAGCCCTGTGTATAGTAGGTGCTCAGTTGTAATGAACCAAATAAATAAATGAACAACTGAAATGCAATTCTACCAGAAAGAAGAGAGCAAACCTTCCTGAACTCAATAGTTGATGAAGGCTATATTTTCCCCAATGCACCAACAAGAGGCATGGCAAAGCAGAAAGATTTATACAGTGAGACCAGGTGTTAACTCTCACCTGGAGAGTCTACCTTCTTTCCTGTTTCTGCTCCTCCACTTTGCCCTGCAGCCCTGAGCAGTGTGCACGCCTGGATGTCACGCTGTTTCTCTTTGAGGGGCTTGACGACATTTTGCTTCAGTGGAGAAAGTTAAGAGTCTGGGTGACTGCCGGGTCAGCATCCTTGTGCCCTTGTGTGAACTGCTCCCCTGGGTTGTCAGGCACTTGAGGGCGGGGATTGGGTGTAATTCACCTCTGGGCTCCTTGTGTCATGCACTGTGTCTGGTTCAAGAAAATGTTGCAAAACCGACTTGAACCCAGCAGAGACAGGTACCTGAGTTCAGGTATGTTTGACAGGTCTAATAAGTCCTCCTCATCTGCTAATTCATGATTTTATTA
Source organism: Cervus canadensis (assembly GCF_019320065.1). Lineage (NCBI taxonomy): Eukaryota > Metazoa > Chordata > Mammalia > Artiodactyla > Cervidae > Cervus > Cervus canadensis. The sequence goes on along the minus strand of NC_057400.1, from coordinate 4,685,541 downwards.
TGTAGATATTATGACAATGTAGGTGTTTATTATTATTATTATTCAGGTCTTAGAGGGCCAACAGATGAAGAGATTATAGTCATTGAAAAGACAGTTTCCTACTCAAAGTTCCCAGAAGGAGGAGGCATGCTATACCAGTAGAGCCACACAGGGAAACAGCGGGGGTCGGCCTGGAGCAGAGGGAGGGAGGAGAAAGGGTGAGAAGCAGCTGTCTCTGTGGAGCCTGCAGGAATGGGTGAGCAAGGGTGAGTAGTTGTAGGATTGACTAGTTATAACAAGTCCAACAGCCTCTGCGGGTGCTGTGGCTGTCTCTAGTTGTCTGGTGCCTTGGTACCTGGCTTTGGGTGATAAGGTGATCAAGTAGATGGCAACCTAGAGTGAGAGCTCAGTAAGTGAGGTCTTTGGGGTGGATGTGGAGCCTGGATCTGCTGCTTTGCATATGTAAGTCACAGATAGGAGAGGCAGTCTCCTCTGGGTCAGTAAGACTCCAGGTGCCAAGACATCAAAATCAGAAGACAGCTGAATGCACTCATTTATTTGCTCAACAAGCCTTTCCTGAATGACCGCTACCACCAGGCCACTGTGTTGGAGCCTCGTGTTGACTAAGTCACAAGCCCCCAGTCATGTGAGAAGAGCTGGGGAGATAGTCGCTGTGCAGAATGACCGGGGCTGTGACAGAGAACATGATGGGGCTGCCCAGTGTGGACTAGGGGTTAAGAGTAGGAAGGTTCCTGGAGGAACTGAAATGAATATTACAAGTAAGATTTTACCAAGTAGGGTGGGGTGGAAGGCAGTAGCAGTAGGGTTAGGGGTCATCTTAGAGTTCCCTTAAGGACCAGGTGAATGTCTTCACTGGAACAGTTGCTGGGAGAAGAGACAGTTAGAGAAGGCCGTTTATATGAGAGGCAGCCTGTTCTCCTTACCCAGGCCTGGTTGATTTGGAAGGTGTCAGGAGAAGGTGCATGTCAGGATTTCAGCAACAGCTTATATTCATCTAGGGCTTTCTTCATGCTGCATGCGTATTTAACTTGTGAGTAAAGAAGGGCACATATATTTATATTTCTGTACTGTGTTTCATTGTAAATATATGTTTAAAAAAATGCATATACAACTAAGTTGGGGTCCTTGATGGAGCTAATGAAACTTCGTTGTTTTCTTCATCTATTTAATTTCAGACTTGCCAGAGTCAATTTCAGACTCTGGCCATAAATATACACATCTATGAAGATGAAGAGAAGGAAGGAAGGTGGGCCATTAGAGGAGAGAGGGTCAGGAAAAGGAAATAGGGATTCTTTGATTCCAGAAACTTTCCATGACTTAGCATCTCATCCAGCTGAGAGTGTCTGCTATGCAAAAGTGTCTGTTATTGATATGAAGGCTCCTTGCCAAGAGAATAGGAGGGGATAATATTTAAGGAGCATTTTGTGGTTATTAAATCAAATGACATATGCAACATACTTAGGAAAGTGTCTGGCACTTCATAAAAGTGAATGATAAAGTGGCAATTGCCATTATTGTCAATATTGTCCTTACTATCTTTTCATGTGAACACTACTATGTACACAGAAATCAATTTGTTCAATTTTGGAGGGGATGAAGAGACACTGTAAAGATGCAATACATTTAAGTCTTTAATCCATTTTTGTGTATGGTGTTAGGAACTGTTCTAGTTTCATTCGTTTACATGTGGCTGTCCGGTTTTCCTGGCACCACTCACTGAAGAGGCGGCCTCTTCTCCACTGTATGTTCCTACCTCCTTTGTCAAAGGTGCCTATATGTGCTTGGGTTTATCTCTGGGCTTTCTATCTTGTTCCATTGGTCTATATTTCTGTTTTTGTGCTAGTACCATGTTGTCTAGATGAATGAATAAAGAAGATGTGAATGAATGAATAAAGAAGATACATATATACAATGGAATATTACTCATCCTTAAAAAGAATGAATTTGAGTTCATTCTAGTGGACAGATGGACCTAGAACCTGTTATACAAAGTGAAGTAAGTCAGAAAGAGAAAAACAAATATCATATATTAACATATATATATATATATATATATATATATATTTGGAATCTAGAAAAATGGTATTAATGAACCTATTAATGGGGAAGAAATGGAAATACAGATATAGAGAATGGATGTGTGGACACAGTGGGGGAAGGAAAGAGTGGCATGAACAGAGAAATTAGCATCAACATATATACACTACCATGTGTAAAATAGATAGCTAACACAGGGAGTCCAGTTTTACACTCTGTGGTGACCTAGAGGGGTGGGATGGGAGAGGGGAGGGAGCAACAAGAGGGAGGGATTTAAGCCTTAGATTTTTGAAAGACTGTTTAATGATGTTACATAGCATTCAATACCAGGTAAACCTTGACAGTGTGTTAAAAAACAGAGATATGATTTTGCTGACAAAGTTCATGTAGTCAAAACTATGGTTTTTCCAGTAGTCATGTATGGATGTATGAGTTAGATTATAAAGAAGGCTGAGTGCTGAAGAATTGATGCTTTTGAACTTTGGTGTTGGTGAGAGCCCCTTGGACAACAAGGAGATCAAATTAGTCCATCCTGAAGGAGATCAGCCCTGAATATTCAGTGGAAGGACTGATGCTGAAGTGCCAATACTTTGACCACCTGATGTGAAGAGCCGACTCACTGGAAAAGACCCTGATGCTTGGAAAGATTGAGGGCATGAGTAGGGAATGACAGAGGGTGAGATGGTTGGATGGCGTCACTGACTCAATGGACATGAGTTTGAGCAAACTCCAGGAGATAGTGATGGACAGGGAACCTGGCGTGCTGCAGTCCGTGGGGTCGCAAAGAGTCAGACATGACTGAGCAACTGAGCAACAAGGGAAACCGAGGAACGTATACTGAGTGATAGTTTCGGTGCGGAGGAGGACAGCTTGCAGATGAGTGGTTGCGGAAGACCTGCTGGGTTTAGTGTATGCCCTGGCTTGCTCCACATACTTTGTAGAAAAAGAGGCAAAGGAAGGAATAGAAAACACACTGTTCTAAAGAGATACCTCTGATTTGGTAATGGATATTAATTGGAAATTTTTAAACAAAATAATTTTTCTTTAAGATCTCATATATTATTTTTTTATTTTATTAATTCTTAACATAGCATCTCTTGTTTAGGGTGCAAGTTTTGATTTTCTACTTATTTGGTGTCTCAAGTAATATCCTCACATTTGATAAGTTTTTCAGTGCATGCATGCATGCTAAGTCACCTCAGTCATGTTCCACTCTTTGCAACCTTATGGACTGTAGCCTGCCAGGCTCCTCTGTCCATGAGCATTCTCTAGGCAAAAATACTGGAGTGGCTTTCCATGCCCTTCTCCAGGGGATCTTCTTGACCCAGGGGTTGAACCCATATCTTTTGTGTCTCCTGCATCAGCAGGCAGGCTCTTTACCACTAGCACCATCTGGGAAGCCAGTGATTTTCAGCAATATTTAAAAATGGTTCTTTGGCATGTTAAGAAAACAGAGACATCCTTAGAGTCAATGTGAAGTTCTCTGGTGAGATCCAGCATTGATAAGAGGTAATGCCTAAATGTTTTTTTGTGAACTTCCTACAATTGGGCACACAATTGAAGATACACTTACCACTTTATAAAAGAGTGTAAGTTGTGTGCTATCGAATAAACTTCTTCTCTAATGGAAAAATTGGGTTAAAGAAAAAGCTATTGAAACATAAAGTTATTTTAGTGGCATCTATCATATCTTTTGGGGTTATGTTGGTTTCATTGTGTTATTATAACACCAGGATTGGATTAACTTTGATAACATATATTTTCAATTCAGGACAAAAATTATAGCACAGTTTGCCTTGTATTAGTTATTCAGATAATTGGGATAAGATTTTTGGACTTTATTTTCCTTGAGTAATTGGTAACTCCTCATTTTCCTCTGTTTGTAAATGGAATAAAGGATTTCCTGAGATCCTAAACTGGGTTCTTTTGTGAGTGTAGGGTTGTATAGAATGGTGTTTGGGGTCTGCTGGAGGTGTGTTTACTCTGCAAGAGTTGCAAAGAAGAACAAGCAACTTGATGATTAGAGTTTGGACAGAGACAAGAGTCTTGGGGTGGAAATCCCCAAGCTATAATCAATGAATTTTTAAGCTGATATAATATCAGCCTCAAAGGGAGAGTATTTTAAAGTGTAGATTTCAGGATTCCAGATCCCAAAACATTATGATTCTGTAGGTCTGGAGGTTGGGAAGATTATAGTCTTCTAAAAGGACCACCACAAACAAGTCTTCTAAGGAGTTCTGGTTGCTAATGGTTCTAACAGCACCTCTCAGGCAAGAACTAAAGGTGGAAGGTACTTTCCCTGAGGGAAGGGACAGTAAGGGCTCATGAACTTGTGAGAGGTGTATGGACAAGTCCTCACTCATGAACTCCAGCCCGTGCACCCTCTGAAAAATGTTGGGGTCCTAGAAAAGTCTTTCAAAGGCTAGTGGAGCATATTGCTTTCTGCAATTCCCCAGATGTGAAAACAGATTTGAAAAGTCCAGAACCTCAAGAGGCGGCCTTTGTTTGGCTTTTAGAGCCAACTGAATAGGCATGGGAGGGTTGGAGTTCTAAGGATGTGGGCGTGAGCTGTGGCCACGACATATAGCTACTACTAAGGTGCTTCAGTTGGAAGCAAGGGTAATTACAATAGTCAAAGACATCATAACAATGTGAATCAAAATGCAGACTTTCACATTAACTGCTTTAACTAAATGAATTTTAAAATCATGACAATAAGATAATCACTTATGTACACTCACAGCATTATATACCAGATACTGGAGGTTCATATTTTTATCCAGTAATTCCAACTCTAGGAATCTATCCTAGGGAATCATCTGAAATACAACATCTATGTACTAAGATATTTTCCAAAATGTTTTTCATAACATTTTGAATTCATAACATTTCCTGTTATTCATAGCAGGAAACAGATGTCCTAGATGGTTTGGTAAATGAAGGCATGCTCTATGAGAAAATATCAAACAACCACTAAAATATTTATTAAAATATAGGATATGAGATATCCCTCTTGACAGGATCAGTAGAGGAAGAAAAAAGTGGAGCATGAGAAAGTGCCCTAGGCTGTTAACATGGACACACACACAATAAATTATTGGAAGAAACTATGTCAACAAATGCCAAGAGAGGCCTTTCTTCAAATTTGACATGGTGGCTCTTTCTCAGCTATAGATCTCACCTTGATATTGCTTAAAGAAGCTAACTGTTACTCCTCTGTCTATAGTGAGTTCTTGTCATTACCATGATTTTGCTACTGAATTAAGTTGTATGGACTCTCCTCGAGTTCTTTTCCCTTTCAAGTTTATGTAGCTAAATCACTAATCCAAAGGTAAGATCCATGCTACACAAGCTTTGTTCAATGGCCAAAGAGTGGAGAAGTGGGAACTAAATCCACAGATCAACTTCTGGACCATGAGGCAAGAGAAGTTTGATTTTAAAGAATAAAGATGAAAGGAGGAGGAATGAGGCTACTTATCCATTTTGGTCCTTAATTTCTGGTCCTGACTGCCAAGATGCTAATGTGGTAAAACCAGCACCTAATGAGACTCAGGGTCTGTTGGAGGTCAGATTCCTCCCGCTCTGGGTCCCAGCTGGTTCCATCTGTTTTCTGTTTATTTGTCTCTCCCTATAACTTCGTCTCTTACCTCTGGACCACTAAAGACTTAAAGATTTATATTGGCTTCTGCTAAAAGTTAGGATTGGGAATTTTGAGCAAGGACCTGGAGCAGCAACTCTAGCAATTCGTCTTCGAAACGCTGTTCTTATCATTTATAGAAAGAAAATTACCTGCTTATCTAATAATATTAATATAATAGGTTTTGCTCTTGAAAAACTGTGTTCTTAGGGTGAAGGGTATTTCTGCTTTACTCACTACCGTTTATTTGGGGGCTGACCCAGGTTGGTCCTGAAGCAGCGGGCTCTCGATGAATTAGTATTTTCTATATCACATTAGCTGACAGCATCTGTTCTCTCCCTATGTATTATGTATTATATGTATATACACATATGGGGCTTCCTAGGTGGCGCTCGTGGTAAAGAACCCACTTGCGCATGCAGGAGACAAAAAGAGACGCTGGTTGGATCCCAGTGTCGGGAATATCCCCTGGAGGAGGAAGTGGCTACCCACTCCAGTCTTCTTGCCTGGAGAGTCCCATGGACAGTGGAGCCTGGTGGGCTGCAATCCATAGGATTGCAAAGAGCTGTACACAACTGAAGTGACTTAGCACGCATATACACCGATGTATATGTAATTTTCCACTCAATTCCACAGTCTCTGGTATTCCATATTTGAAATGCGAGATTTGCTTTCATTGCTTTACTTGTCTTTACAGCTTTAAAAAAATATACATTCTTCTGATAAATAGCAGATGGAGTAAGGTAGTACATCATGTATTAGTAGTTACATAACGACTTAGCAGGAAATAATTTCTCAATATTTTTTTTTTCCTGTAAATGGTATCAGTCTATAAAAGAAAGGACAGCTCTGATAATTCAGGGAAAGGGCCTTATCTTTTGGACTTTAAGTTTGCCCTGATGGCCTCAGTCATGACTGGGCCTTGCCAAGGACAGCTCCAAGAGGTGTGACCAGGAAGGGTAGATGGGAGGGGTCAAAGCAGATATTTGTTTTCTCAGCTTTGGTGGAGAGCTAACCTTTTCTATGGATGTTTGTGAAAAGGAAGGAGAAGGGTTCATGGTGATTGGGGGCGGGGACAATGTTAAAAAATGGTGGAGAGATAAACAGAGATTATAATGGAAGCTCAACATTTCATTCTAAAAATTGTTCTGAAATAAGCACATTCGTGGTTGTTATTTCCACTTACCAAAAATATCCAATCTGACTAACATGCTAATTTATTTTTCTCAAGTTTATTTAAAATTTCTTTTCCATAATTTGGAGTCTGACTCTAGGAAAGATGTCAGTTCAACTCAACAACACGGGAGCATTCTGATTTCCTTACAGAAGCCAAGGACTCAGAGTTCACTTTGGTTTGGTTCCTAGCTTACCTTTTCTTAGGGAAACACAAGGATAAACAAATTGAGGTACATGGATGTGTCCATCACTCTCACCCTCCCTCCCTCCCTCCCCTCCTCCTTCCTCACCTCCTTCCTTTCTTCCTTTTTCCTTCTCTCTCTGCCTTATTCTCTTTTTTCTTCTTTCTACTCTCAGGTTGTAGTTAAGATTTAAGTTGAAGCAGATGAACAAAACAGATTGGAGACATTAACCTTAGGCTGTCTTTGCCTCTGAAATTAGCATCAACTCTGGGTGTGAATGACTGTTGATTCTTATGTTAAAGAAAGCTGCAATTTCTCAAAAATTGGAAGGATATTATGAGCATCTTAAACCTGCAGGGAGCTTCATTAATTACAGTTCCTGGAAAATTTTTCTTACAGTAAAATCGACACATGCAGAAATGCTGATTTTAAGTCTTCACTGGCATGCCAGTGTTGATGATTAATGTCTATTTTACTTCTTTAATGAGAGATCTCACATGTGAATTAGGCTGGACCACAGAGATGATTCATCTCTTTCCTGCTAGAAGGCAAGGCATGTTTTCTGCTAAAGTGGAAAGAGAAGTTTACTTTTACCTACTCCGTACTCCCAGCAAAGCCTTCTGGCATTCAGTTGTAACACATCTATCTCTTCCAACATGTTGCATCTCACCTAGTTTCTGCAATAATCTCCTAATAGTCTTCCCTCTCTCCAGTTCTCTGGTTTGCTGTGGACTGATTTATGCCTGTTACCCAAGCATTATTATTAAATTTGTCCCCCTCTTTGCTCAGATGTGCCTTGGTTTGTGATAATTGTACAGTCGCCCTGTGATTTGACCTGTATCCACCTTTCCAACCTCATCTTCCACTTCCCGTCTTTGTGCTTGCTGTCCGTTCTCTTGTTCCCTTGGATAATTTCATGCTTTCTGGGGCCTTTCAGTGTATGCTCCTTTAGCCTGGCACAATGTCTTCTTCACCTCCCTATCTCAGCTCTGAAATTACTTCCAAAGCTTTCCTGACCTCACCAACCTAGTTCAGGGCTCATCGTTCAAAGGGTTTCTTAGCATTTACCAGACTTATAAGTCCACAATTATTAGTGTGACTACTTCACTGATGCTAATTCTCCCATTAGATTCTATCAGCCCCCAAGTTTTATTTCCTCCTTTAGAGGAGGGAAACTTGTTTTAGAGAGATTAAAAAATTGATGTGTGATAACTGAGTGAGTATCTGAACCTCAGTTCTGCCTAACTCTATCATTTCTATTTCCTGATAGACGTCTTTAGCCAGAAAAGCTAAAGGTGGAGTGTCTGGTTGACAATGACCCTGTATTGTAATATCTTCTGTATCTCTTTGGCATTAGAAGCAATTTCCAATAAATATTTTCAAGTTCTGAAAAGACTTAAGATTGCTCAGCTGAAAAACTCACAGTTTTCAGTGACATCACGATGCATCCCTTATCATCGGGGAATCTCTTTATCCTTTTTATCGTTCCTCTGTTGGCGGCTCACCAATAGCAATTGGCAATGCTTGCAGTTGGTGAATTGGCAATGAGGTGGCTCATCTCATTCCTCACTAACGGGTCCTTGAAGAGGAGAACTTCTGGTGCTGCAAATAAGAAGAAAGATTCACCCCTATAGATAAAACCTAGAGAGGAAGGAATATGTGGGGGGAATCATATGGGATTTTAATCACATGGACTCTCTGGAAAATCACATGTCCAGCAAATTCTACTTCCTGTCCCTCCTGGGAACCTGGTTAAGGTACATTTCCCAGCCTCCCTTCCAGTGAGGAGAAGCCCTGTGATTGACTTCTGACCAAGTAGAAATGGTATAAAATCCTGCTTGTCATTTTCCATATTTCATGCACTGGAAAAGTAATGAAACTGATTGCATACCTTGACCAGATTCAGAACTCAAAGTCCCAATTTCCTCTTGATTTGCCTGCATAAATAGTTAGAAGTGCTGGTCAACTCCTTTTACACCTGATTTTAATCATTCTTACTCCCAATCCTGGATTCTGCTGTTAGTAGAAGTGTAAATTAATGTAACATTGTGGGAGATAATTCCCTATGGACTTCTTGTGTTTCTGTAAGTTTTGTAAGCAGAGACATTGATAGCTTCTGTTTCAGACAATTTCTTCAAGGATGCTTGTAAAGCAAACTGCCTTGTAAATGTACAGTGTTTTCTCCCTGGAGAAGATGCCAGATTAGTTTACTGTCTGGGATGATAAGCCATTTATCCTTCTGGCTCAAAGACTGAGCAGGTTTGTTGTGGGCCTTTTAGAACACTGAGGGTTTCCTAATATCAAGGTTTCACTGCATGTGTAGAATTTCCCTGGGCCACTGCACTGCCCCTGTGGGCTGTGTGTGTGTGTGTGTGTGTGTGTGTGTGTATGTTAATGGCGGGGGCTGATCAGCAGACCCAACTTGAACATGAAGCCCATGCTACCTGTTATGATGTGATTGATATGATGTGTCTTTCATCCAGGAGTCTCATGTTTTCTGGCATCTATGAAACTGAGGCAGGATGATCTATTATGAAGGTAAAATCTCAGACTCTTCACAGTTCTTGATAACATTTGTTGAGAACAATTTGAATGTATCAGTAAATTTAAAATCCATTGATACTACAGTTTCATCCTTAGAATGTTTCTTGCAGAAAAAGTTGTGTATTCAAATTCAAATACAAAGTTAGTTATTTCAGGGCAGAGTCTGATACTAAGAAATTAAAAAGAGCCTGACCATTTTAGTACACACATGCCTAATTTAATGATAGGCATTCCTAATTTGACCACAGTTCAGCAACTAGAATAAGGGAACTCTTTATGAGCTGGCACAGGACTTTCCCCATGATACATTTTTTCACAGGAAAAAGCAACTTATACCACAATACTATGAATTTTGGACTCATTGTCTATTCACTTTTTCACCTATCAAGCATTTATTGAGCATTTTCTATGTACCAGGATACATGCTGATATCTCACAGTTTCCCCTGTGGGGAAACCAGAGAGTAAACAATGATAAGAGCCAAAAATAAGGCAATCATTGGGCTATGAAAACACATTTAAATGATAGAAAGCCAAGGAGACTGCTTTAGGTGGGGTGGAAATGGAAATATATAGTTTCAGGGGGATTCTGAGGTATCATTTGAGATGATCCCACAAGTTTGGAAATAAGCTAGCCAAGCAGGGATGGGGGAAGAACATTAGAGTCAGAGACTCAGAGAAGAAAAAAGGTTTTTTGTGTTTGAGGATGAAAAAGGATCCCATGATGGTCAGATGATTTTGGTCATGAAGAAAGATGTTAACACTGAGGGCCATCAGTACATTTTGTTGTTCAGTGGCTAAGTCTTGTCTGACTCTTTGCGACCCCATTGACTGCAGCACTCCTTGCTTCCCTGTCCCTCACCATCTCCTGGAGTTTACCCAAGTTCATGTCCATTGAATCACTGATGCTATCCAACCATCACATCTTCTTCCACCCTCTTCTCCTTTTGCCCTCAAACTTGCCTAGCATCAGGGTCTTTTCCAATAAGTCAGCTCTTCTAATCAGATGACCAAATTATTGTGGCTTCAGCTTTAGCATCAGTCCTTCCAATAGGTATTCAGGGTTGATTTCCCTTAGGATTGACTAGTTTGATCTCTTTGCTGTCCAAGGGATTCTCAAGAGTCTTCTCCAACAACACAATTGAAAAGTATCAAATCCTTTGGCACTCAGTCTCCATTGCTTTGACTATATGGACCTTTGTCAGCATAGTGATATCTTTGTTTTTTAATAAGCAGTCTAAGTTTGTCATAGCCGTCCATCTAAGAAGAAAGTGTCTTCTAATTTCATGGCTGCAGTCACCATCTGCAGTGATTTTGGAGCCCAAGAAGAGAAAATCTGTCACTGCTTTCACTTTCCCCCCATCTATTTGCCATTAAGTGATGGGACCGGAGGCCATGATCTTAGTGCTTTGAATGTTGGGTTTTAAGCCAGCTTTCTCACTCTCCTGTTTCACCTTCATCAAGAGGCTCTTTAGTTCTTCTTCACTTTCTTCCATAAGGGTGGTGTCATCTGCATATCTGAGGTTATTGATATTTCTCCCGGCAATCTTGATTCCAGCTTGTAACTCATCCAGCCCAGCATCTCGCATGATGTTCTCTGCGTATAAGTTAAACAAACAGGGTGACAATATATAGCCTTGAAGTACTCTTTTCCCAATTTGGAACCAGTCAGTTGTTTCATGTAAGGTTCTAACTGTTGCTTCTTGACCTGCGTACAGATTTCTCAGGAGAGAGGTAAGGTGTTCTGGTATTCCGAGCTTTTGAAGAATTTTCCACAGTTTGTTGTGATCCACATAGTCAAAGACTTTAGCATAGTCAATGAAACAGAAGTAGATGTTTTAATGGAA